>NW_021319063.1:708009-723168 GCF_001605985.2 Dendrobium catenatum
TGGCGCCATATAGTGTCTGGGTCCAAGGAGGCAGCGCCCCTGCGGGGTTCGATTCGACATAATAACACATCTACACTATGTATTTAATTTATATTGGGTCATTACCTAAAAAATCAAAATTTTAATATCTTTTAGGGGGGGACGCAATTTGCCTAAAAACTCTGATAATAAAGATAAAATCACCTTAAATAAGAGTATAAATGAATTTTTTTTCTTGAGAGGGGGGGGGGGGGGTTTTAATATATTTATTTTTTAATGAAATTAACTTATTTAAATTTATCTATTTTTTAGTATTAGAAATAGAGTTTCATTGGAGATGACTTACTATTTGATATGATTTTTGTTATACTAATATAAATGCACGTACACATGAATAAAATTTAAAAAAAAAAACAAAAATTAAAAATAATTTATGATTTGTTATATCAAAGATATTATGTTCTACATCAATATTAAATACAATATGTGTATAAATATAAATGATTTATACATATAGATAATGTATACTTCTATTATATTTGAATCAAGATAAATTAAATTAAGGTAGATAATAATATAATTAAAATAGACAAGAATAATTTATCAGATAAATCTTTCAGTTGATTATGAACTTTTATATTTATATATATATATATATTAGAAATAGACTTTCAGTATTACTATTTTTGTGGGCTCAGCATAAAACAGAAACATACATTATAAGTCTATTCTGATGTTTTTTTGGGTCTTCAAAAAAATTTAAAATATTTTAGACTCAATTTTAATACTATCAGCACAACATAATCTCTATGATCAAATTTAAGTAAATTATAACATTTTAGAGCAAAATTTCTAACAAATTTTACTCTAATTGATCCATCAACTTCAAGAAAAGCTGAAAATATAATAATGAAGATAGTTTATGTCTTTGAGGGGAGGTCCACATTAACGTCTAGAGAGGAATTGTGCCTAATAACTTTTTTGAAATTATAATTTTTACTCCATTAAAATTTTTGAAGATATAAAATATATTTCCGAATGTAATAAGCTTCAAGGTTCGAAATTAAGAGGGCAAATAATACAACTTCAAAAAATTCATATGACCGAGATGAATATTATGATAATAATTAAATAAGATACTTTAGGAATTAAATTCAAGATAATTTGAACTACGATTTTAGCAAATTTATAGTCGAATAGAAGAACTCCATGAGACAAACCTATCGACAATACAAATGATCATATCCGACTCCAAAATGAGCTCATATGAGGCACTTGAATTGTGTTTGAAAACTTTTAAACATAAATTGATGGATCAAATGAGTTCCAATTATATCATGTTTATAATAAAATCGAGCAGCTCGATGAGATGAATCTAACAAGCCTAAGATCACTTGATTCTTACATCGTTAAGGAATTCAAATGTTTGAAAATTAATTTAGGATTGAAGGGATTAAAATAGTTCGAACGATGGGAATATTTAATTAAGAGTCGTGCGAACTAAAGAACTCTTACATTTTTCTGCTATCACCGTGGACAACTACAATCAACAATCACCGCCACTATCACCAGACTCCTATCAAAATTTAACCATGTTATTATATTTTTAATTGTTCGCTTATGGACTTAACAATGGGAATTACCAAGTTTTTTCCTATATAATTTATTCTTCTCCAATTGCAATGAATGAAATATTTTTTTTTTATCTCATATTCCATAGCAAATTATTGCATCAGGTCAATTCTAGGATTTTTCACATAAAATAATTCCAATCTCTAACACTTTTTCTATGCATGCTGCATTTTTTGTCTATCACCACAGACGACTACGACCAACAATCACCATCACCGTTTCCATACTTCGATTAAGATCTAACCAAGTTATTATAATTTTAATTGTCCATGCATCTCTAAATATCTAAAGTCTGTAATCCCTACAATCAAAAGTAATCAATTGTTCTCAACATAATTTCTTCTTCTTCAATTGTGAGGAACGACGAATTTTTGTATGGCATATTTTATATCTCATATCCTATAATGAATTGTTACAAGTTATAACACACAAATTTTCAAGTGTCCATTGATAAGTAGAAAGTATAAGTAGCAACTCATATACTGCCATAGCCGCTCAGCTCCTCAACCTTACTGCCATCAGCTCAATTTTGTCTACCATCAGTTGTACAAGATTAATCTACACCATTGAATTCTAACTGAATTTGATCTCACCGTTCATAGCTTCCTTAGTTTTATATATAACAACAACAAGGACATCAAGCCTTTGTCCCACTACGCTGGGTCGGCTACATGAATCCTTTTTCGCCATTGTGTCCGGTTAAAAGTCAAATTCTCATCTAAATCTAATAAAGAAAGATCATTTTTAATATTTTCTAACCAAGTCTTTTTAGGTCTACCTCTACCTTTCTTAACATAAGCTAAATCTAATACCTCGACTTTTCTAACCGGGTCATCGGAAGGCCTCCGTTTAATGTGACCAAACCATCTAAGACGACTCTCTCTAATCTTATCTTCCATTGGAGTTACTCCAACCTTTTCACGTATATGCTCATTTCGTATCCTATCTCTAAGGGTCAAACCACTCATCCACCTAAGCATCCTCATCTCTGCAACCTTTTCACCTAAACATCCTCATTTCATATCCTTAGTTTTATATAAACAATGTAAATTCTAACAAAAAAGTGTGAGAAAAATGAAACTACATTCCGCTCCATAGCTTCTTCTCTAACTACGATTTCTTCTCTTCTATTCTCTGTTTTTGGCTCTATATTTTCTTCTTATTTTTAATTCCATTGCAGGTTTCAGTTGAAGAAAGTTATCATCTATAACTTTTTATGTACATGTTAAATTTTTATTCAAAAATGAAATATAAAGCAGATATTTTATCATCATAAATTTTCTAGCACATAATAATATTATATTCTTATTTATTTTTAATTGGCTACACTTCGATCTACGCTCCAATTAGCGTAGTTGTTTAATGCCTGTATCTGTTTTTCTGAATGACAAAATTAGTTTTAGAAATTAGAATATGCAGTCCAAGATTTTTGAGGAAAAAAATAATGGAATCCGTAAAAGTTAGAAAAAACATGTTTTTTAGAATGGTAATTCAGATAACCTTAAGAAAATGCAACTTTAACATTAATTATAATATTAATTTTGATCATGCAATCAATGCTGAATGCACGAATTTTAAAGAAACAAAACTCGCTTATTTCTACAGTTGGGGGTACATTTTTTGGGTGGGGGAAAATGTTGACTGCACGATTTTTGAAGAAGATAAACGCGCACATTTGTTTGACCAAAAACTGCAGATGAGAAGCAGACATGTGGAAACGGCTTCTTATAAAACGCTTGTACAAGCCTTTCCTGACTTCGACTAGTTTGGTTTTAATGTCTCTCTGACTATGGAGGGGTTGCTGCCATTTCCGCGAACAATTATTACGTTCTCAGGCCGCACGTAGAGGAACGTCTGATCGGAGGTCAAATCGTGTCAAAAAATGAGAAATATCGAGCAAATACCGAGCAATACCAAACAATAACGAGGAATACCATCACGTGAAGACTGAATACCGAGTTATACAGAGCTATACCGAGCAATACCGAGTTATACAAAAGTTGCACCGAGTTTTTCCTAGAAAAAACTCGGTACAACTCAGTATTGCTCGGTATTGATCTTCACATAGCGGTATTCCTCGTTATTATCAAATAATATCTAATAATACCGAGCAAATACTGAATTTTTTGGCAGGATTTTAACTCCGACCGGACGTTCCTCTACGTCCTTACACAGGACCTAATAAAAGTTCCCTTTCCGCGCACTGAAGATTTTGCTGACTTTTACAGAGTCAAATAGAGTGTTGATAAAAATTCAATGTTGAATAATAACAAATTAAATTTTGAGTTTTTGAAATTAAGAAGAGGGTAATAATAACATTAAATATTTATCATAAAATGTGGAGTCACTTAAATGAATCCTTTTTTTAGGATGAAATTATGATTTTTTTGTACAATTTTCTTTATGCTCTAATTTTTAGATTGTAATAATAATTTTTTATTTGAGCACTGATTTTTTTATTGATTTCAATAAAGTTTTGTGTTATGAAGATTCTTTCTACAATAGCTGTTAAAAAAATTTCTTTAATCATAATTAATTCACAATCATCTTTATAAAAAATTGTAATCATCCCAAATGATTTCTAAGACACAAGAGAATAAATTATCTTTATCATGTAATGCATTTAAAAAAAAAAATCATTATTTTTCTCTTTTATAATGTTTGAAGTTCTTTTATTGCAAAAAAAAACTTTTGTTCTCAAAATCTGTTCAAAAGTATGCAAGTGACATAAAACATTAAATATTTGTTTAAATGGTTTATTCATTTTTAAGAATTTTATTTTTGTGGTGCTTTGGAAAAGAAAAAATGAATGAACTTTTATATGAGGATAGAGGGAGGATTCACATTCGGGAATTTGGTTCAGCTTAATATAACGTTCAAATTATTTTGTTATATTATAATTGTGTGGTTGTTAAATTAATTATTCTTTTTTTTTTTTAACAAAAACACAAATATATTCCAAAAGAAAAGGGATTACAACACCGACCACAGCAGACGCCAAAATACATCAAAAAAAAGGAAAAAATAAAACAACCTAGATAAACCAGACAGAAAAGGATGCAAGGAATGAATCAACAGTCAAACAGCGGAATCAGGGTGGCAACCCCCTGCAATCAATCCTCAGTCAGGCACGAACCATTCATTGGTAGTAGCCACTCAGCAACAACCCACACCACCAAGCACAAGGGCACACCATGACACCACCAAGGTCATTGCCAACAAGCCCAGGACAAAAGGGCGAAAAGCAAGAGGCCGCCTCATCATCGTCCTAAAAAACCAAAAAGCCCACAGCAGTGAAAGAGAGAAGAAACATCAAAGCCTATTTCTTCTTAGATTTACTGCTACATCATTTACTTCCACCACTGGAACAAAACTTAACATTAGAATCATGTTCAGCAAAATCATCATCCTCCCCCAAAGAAGAAGAGGAAAGGTCCACATCCAATACTAGCCAATCTGATTGAAGCAAAACAGAGTTATTCAACGAGCGGGATAGGTGAGCTTTCAAATATGCTTTAGACATAACGAAAATAGGAATATTAACATACCCCACATTCCCCATCGAGACATTAATAGAAGGGGACGCATTCGACTCAACAATAACATGAGCCGCACTATCAACCTCCCGTGCCACAAGCTCCAAAGGATCGAAAGGCACCATCATAAACCACCAACGTGTGGGAAGGAGAACCAGGGAAATCCTCACCAGATATAAACCCAACCCCGAAAGCCACCTCATCCGACAACTCACCTGAATCAGCTACATCAACCTCCCATGAATGGCTAGCTATAAGATTAAGACCACAATAATTATCAATCGCATTTCCATTCAAAATCGAGAATCTAATCGAAGGGTCATCCATAAAACACTTTCAATTCTCTCCATAAATAGGAGATGCAATTGAGGTAACAACAAATGGCTATGGAAGATCACCACCCTACACAATCTTGATAGTATTTTTACTTATTTTGACTCCCTCAAGACTAGTAACAGAATTTCACCTAAATTCAAACAATTACAAATCCTGCACTCTTAAATCCTATTTCTCCTCCATTTGTCATAAATAATTATAAACTCAATCAATTTTCAATGCTATATATAACTTGGATTGATATAAACTATAGAGGTTTAACTCAAATTATTCCAATAAAAGCAAATAAATTTGTGAAAGAGGTTTAATGCATTGAAATTTGTGAATTAGATTAATCCAATTCTCATTTCTTTCTCTAATTAATTCCATTAGTATTATTAAAAACTCATTAAGATAAGTGTCATTTAATGTGATTTTTTTTTACTAGTCTTGCATCACTGACATTGATGGGTTATTTTGTGTGGTGTTCTATCAGTTCATCAATTTTCATTATTATGGGCTCAAAGTAAGTAGTTTAGAATGCATTATTAAGAAAAATAATGATTTTTTTTAATTTCTTTAATTTGATTTAGTTTTCTTGTTGATCATAAATATTTGTTGGGTTGTTTGATTGATCCACTCCACCACCCTGGCCTCCATCAATGTCATTGATGCAAGACTAGGAAAAAATTTATTACATTAAATGACACTTATCTTAATGAGTTTTTAATAGTACTAATGGAATTAATTAGAGAAAGAAATGAGAATAGGATTAATCAAATTCACAAATAATAAAAAAAGTACCTCTATCACTCTTGGCATGTTAACATAATGTAACCATTTGAGTTTATGTGTACAATATTTAGCAGGAAAAATTAGATAATATCGATATATAGCGCCCACATGTGTTATATTTCTTGTGTATATAAAACTCCAACATTCTCTTGAAAATTCATTAAAAAACAAAACAACATTTTCCGTTTGATCCACAATTACTTCCTTTTTTTTTTCATGAAAACTAATATGTTGTAATTGTAACAATAATTCAATCATTTTATGCATCAATCTGTTATCATGTTATCCTCGGGCAACCTTATTGGTGAATAAAGTCATTTTTGGCTTCTTTGTGTAAGGCGAAAACTTTTTTATGAATGACTTCCAACATCCATAACTTTTTATAAAAGATTAATCATTTGTTGATGATGCATTTTAATTAAAATATTGTTGTAGATAGGTTCTCTCATATAGGAAGGTTTTTATCTACCCTTTCCTAGCTTGTATATCTTAGGAATAATTTAATCTATCATCCTTTATACATTTATTTTCATTCATTATAGCGTTTCTATCACTATATTTGAAACCCTTACTCTCTTCCTATATCTCCTTGGGTTCATACTCTTCATCCATAATATTTTCTACTTAGAAATTGTAGTTGATGCACTGACATTTGTTCTTCCTTTTTAATGCATTTCTTGTTTATCTTATTATTGATGTTCATGTCATATCACCCCAACCAAATTGACATCATCAAAACCAACACATATGTAACATTTGAACTATCACATCTCACAAATTATGGGAAAGCGCTCGACTCTCTATTTGATGCTTTAGTGACAACTCACAAGGAGCTCACGATGACAAGTTATGTAGTGACTATTTAACTCTTGTTGTTCAGCACTTAAGGTTGTGCCTGTCTCACCATTAGCATTGTGTTAACCTAACATTTATATTTACTTATCCTTGAAAAATTAATCCCAAATGTCCATCGCAATATTAACATATGTGTGATTATATATGTATGTATATACATAGAATATCCGCACAATATTTTCTTTTATTCATTCTCTTTTTGGTTTTTTATTTTTTTATTTTATTGTTTGTTTCTTTTGGCGAATTGAATGTTGTGCTTGCTTATGTTTTATTTAGAAATCATTATTGGGTGTTTTCCATGATATTTTGATTAAAGCTTATGTTAAAAGTTTCACTTAAAGTGAGATTAATTGTACCTCATAAGGTATTATAAGTTTTCCTTTTTTTTTTTTTTTGTGACGCTTAAGAGATATTATTGGGTTATCTAGGCTGACTTTTGGACCATTTAAAAGCCATTGGTGTATTTGTATTTTAGTTTTTTGAGGCATCGGTGTCCTTAGCTGTGCATTGGCACGAATGTTGGTACATGTGATTCACCTTTGATCATATAAGATCAATAGTGCTTTTATTTTATTTTTATACATGATACATCATTAAAAAATTATCTTGATTGGGTCCGAAACTCGAGGCAAAATCAAGTTGGAAACTTCCGAAATTAAAATTGGGACCATCCAATTTCCGAACTGAACGTCTCGGAAATACGAACCCAACGACACCAAATTCGACTCAATCCGAGCCCAAATGGGTCTGAATCGAGGACCCGAAGCGTTGTTCGAAGGTTCAAGCCACAATTTGGATTACCAAAAGATTTTCAAATGTGACATGCTTATAGTCGAATCGAGCGGCTCGACGAAATGAATCCAACAAGCCCAAGATCGCAGAATTCCAACATCATTAAAACCTTCAAATGTCTAATGATCAAGGGATTCAACATCAGTCGTCCATCCAAACCACTCCCCATTTGCCCTTGATCCTCCTCCTATTTATGGGCCATGCCACTCTAAGAAATCTATAATTAAACCCCTCATCTCTTTTGAAAAGTGAAACAAAACCTAAGGATAAAAGAGGGAGATCAGATATCGCTCTTGCCTCCTTGCCTCCTTGACTAATGCCTATGCTCCATCGGACCACCACTTGAGGTCCTAAGCTCCACCGGACCACCACTTGAGGCCCTGAGTTCCACCGAATCACCACTTGAGGCCATGAGTTCCACCGAGTCACCAATTGAGGCCCTGAGCTCCACCGGACCACCACTTTAGGCTTTCAGCTCCGCTGGATTACAACTTGAGGCCCTGAGCTCTACCGGACCACCATCTGAGGCCCTGAGTTCCGCCAGACCACCACTTGAGTCCCTGAGTTTATGCTGAACCACCATTTGAGACCTTGAGCTCCGCCGGACTTCCACTTGAAGCCATGAGTTCCACCGGACCACCACTTGAGGCCTTGAGTTATGGCGGACAACCACTTGAGGCCTTGAGCTTCGCCGGACCACCACTTGAGACCCTGAGCTCCGCAGAACCACCACTTGAGGCTCTGGCTCCGCTGGACCACCACTTGAGGCCCGGAGTTACGCTAGACTACCACTTGAGACCTTAAGCTCTGCCGGACCACCACTTGAGGCCCTGAGCTCCATCAGACCACCACTTGAGGCCCAGAGTTCCGCTAGACTACCATTTTAGACCTTAAGCTCCGTCGGACCACCACTTGAGGCCCTGAGCTCCATCAGACCACCACTTGAGGCCCTGAGCTTCGCCAGACCACCATCAGAGGCCCTGAGTTCTGCAAGACCACCACTTGAGGCCCTGAGTTCTGCCGGACCACCACCTAAGGCCCGTACTTCTGCCGGACCACCACCTGACGCCCTGAGTTCAGTAAGACTATATCTTGATGCCCGAAGCTCCAAAAGACCACCACCGAACATCCTAAGTTCTGCCAGACCATCACCTGACACTCGATGTTATGCCAGATCACGACATGGTGCACGAATTTCCAAGTAACGCCGGACTTTCGACGGACCACCAAGTGACGCTAGAGCTTCATCACCATTTGTCGCTAGATTTCGACCATACTATTGACTTTTGTAATATGATCACCCTCAAGGACGAGTCAGCCCACTATAACCTACTCAAATTCTAGTTGAATCATTTTCAACTGGGTCATGCCCCATGATTTTTCCCCTTTCCAAGGTTTTCCACATAAAAATGTTGTGTTCTCTGTGTGTGAGCTGGATATCAGTGCAACGCTAAGACGTAAGATCATAACTCTATCGCCGTGTATATTCTATCCCACAAAAATACATATTGATAATTCAATGTCTTAAACACATTTTCAATACAAACACACTTCTTTAGTGCATTTGTTCAACAATTAATGTTTGATTATTTGACATGTATTCTTACATAAGGTTAGATATTGGCATGCTTCTAGAACCAACTTATATGGATCAATCAAGCATTGACTAATGATCAAACCCTAGCAGAGTCACTGGGAATTTAACTTGCCCATGTGAAGTTATTCATAAGAATGATTTATATATTTTTAAAGTTGTATTGCAGTGGCTCTTTGTCTATTATAGTTTTTCATGTTAAATAATTGATTTGGGTTAGCTTTCTTGTAAGTTTTCGTTTTAGACAACAACATTAATTTTGTTTGGTTACTATTTTATTGATATTTTTTCACTGTTTTTTAAAATTTTCAATGCTGAAAAGCTTTTTTTTACAATTAGAGTAACAAAATTATTTTCCTCACAATAATTTTACAGCTAACTTTATTAAACATTGTGGATATCACAAACAGATAATAAATAATATCATGTCTACCTTCAAAGAGTGTGTTATATATAATAGTGGAGATTCACTACACCAATTTGGCCTCTTGAGCTTTATTAAAGCTAGAAAAAAGCCATTCCATTAATATGACTTTTTGTGGTTCTATGGAGTCCAGAAATGATTTGAGACACTATGTAGTCAAGATTATCTGAGTATGCAGTCATTTGTATGTCCTAATTCCTATAGGCTAAAATTGTGAGGTAAGGTACTTATCTTGTATGTTAGGTTAGGTGTGTCATCTACATTAATGTGGTTAGAATCAATACTTAGTGCTGGAAATTGAACACTAAGTATTGATAGTAACCACATTAATATATATGACACATCTAATCTAACATGCAAGATATACAATACCCCCCAATTTTAATTTATAAAGATTAGAACAAACCACTTCATACTCAAATAATGTTGACTGCAAAGTGTCGCAAATCATTTCTGAACTCCATAAAAGCACAAAAAGCCATATTAAAGGAATAACTTTCCCTATATAATTTTAATTAAAACAAGATTAAGAATTTTATGCTTATAACAAAAAAAGAATTTATGCTAGTCAAATGATAAATAACTAAAAAAATATACATATCAACTATTACAGATCAGTAGAGCAGTCCAAATTCTTTGCTTCTGGAAATATTCCTGATTGCAAAAATTACAACATCAACAATTTTTTCTATGAAGATCTGTAATATCTTACATGGTTTATCCAGTAAAGAAGAAACACAAGGTGCACTTCTAAACTTTCACTTAATAAAAGATTCATTGAAGTGACAATGAAAAGAGAAGCTGTCAATAAGTATATCACGAGAGCATCACAAAGCCAAAACAGTCAATAAGCTGGAGCATTTGCATGAAGGGGTGCTGGTTTCACATCAAAATGATAGGGAAAATTATAAGGTCCGGTCACCGGACGCGGAGATACGTCCGGAAACCAATAAAATATTAACATGTGGAATGCACACGTGTCCGCGGAATTTTAAGTCAAGCGTGTCAAAAGCGCAGGTAAAGCGTAGTCAAAGCGCACCTAAAACACAGTCCACGTGGCAAGTTTTAATTGGATGTCCGGACCTATTTTTATGTCCGGTGAATGGTGACCGGTGACCGGTGACCGGACCTAATAATTTCCCAAATGATAGGGGAGTAGCGCCATACAACTTCAACAAAATATTTTACAATGAGATTTGGATGATGGAAAACAAATTATCATCAACATTTAATGCCAAGCCTTCTCAGAAATCAACTACAATCATTTTAATCACTAATGAGAAATGAGGAGCCAGGATAGGATCAAAGGCTTAAAGATCAAAGACAAGACATTCTGCATTTTGCTTTCAAACCACAACTGATAGTTTTAGGGACTAATGAAGAACCAACCAGCACCCCTTCTATCGAGAATAGCTCAAGTCTATATTGTTTTCTATGTTTCAAAATAGTAAAACACACCAACTAACCAAATCAAAAATTTCATGAGCCTTTCAAGCTTTAAAAAACAAATCATCGGTAGGAAAAACCCTAAATACTTACAGATTTAGGTACTTCGAAGCAGCTCTACACCCCAATCTCCAGCGATAAAAAGAAATCTGCTGAGTGCCGACTGCAGAAGAACAGTAAATTGATTCCTCAAATTTCCCAAAGAGACAAGATCTAATTTTTATGCAGTTATTTACACTGATAACATCTGAACTCAGAAGTCAGAAGAATAGTACCTTGATTCCTCAAATGTACCAAAGAAACAAGAACTTCGTCTTCGACACGAAATCTGCCGACTGCAGTCACCGTCCCCCGTCCCTCGTCCCATTGCAAGCCAGCGAGCCGCCATGAACAAGAAAGCACAGGCGTTTTGGTTCCCGTCGGCCTCCAGGTTTTTCGAACGAGAAAACAAACGCGTTTCAGCGTTTCAGTTCCCCAGTCGCATGAAGCCTCGTTCGTTTGGTTCGGTCTATCCGCATGAAAAGAGGCGAAGTGAGCGGCAGGAATTGTAGAACAAAAAAAAATCCTAAAATCTACTTTTAAGTAGTCATAAACGAATTTAATTAAGCATTAATTATAAAATCAGTGGGGCCCGTGCCACCAGGGCAAATTTTATTACGTCCGGTGTAAGGACTTAGAGGAACGTCCGGTTGGAGACAAAATCCCGCCAAAAAAATCGGTATTTGCTTTGTACAACTAGGTATTATTTGATATTAATGAGGAATACCATTCTTTGAAGATCAATACCGAGTTATACCGAGCTGTACCGAGAAATACCGAGTTGTACCGAGTTTTTCCTGTATAACTCTGTATTTCTCGGTTTAGCTCGGTATAACTCGGTATTGGGTTTTCAAATGATGGTATTCCTCGTTATTGTTTGGTATTGCTCGGTACAACTCATTTTTTGGCGGGATTTGGCCTCCGACCGGACGTTACTCTACGTCCGATCGGAGGACGTAATAATTGTTCGTAGGAGAGTAGATTAGCATTCAAGGAAAAAAAATTCAAGAAGTATTGTGGATCAAATGGTAAAAGTTATTTTATTTTTCAATGAATTTTAAGAAAATATTGTCCTTTATTATACACATGAATATAACAATTCAGGAAGCTATATATTATATCAATTTAATTTCTACTACTAGTCTGATAGGTATAAACTAAATTGTTATATTATGTTAACATCAAAAGTGGCAGAGATATTTTTGGATATATTGATAATATTTCCATGTTAAACTCTTTATAATTATTCACTTTATTATAAGGATAATGTCACATATAAGAACTTTAATTGCTTTCTAAACTAGCTTGGGATTTTAGGCTATATATTTATGCATATAAATATGATCAAGTGAATATCACATCGAACAGGATGGAATAAGGGTTTAGACATTTTATTTGAAACTTGTTCTACAACTTTAAGATTAATGGCAATTGGTAGGTGTTGTTGAGTGCTTTCCATTGCAAATTTCTTGCAAGAAATGATCTCAAAGAAGAGTACAATTTGATGAAAACAAAATAACATCAAATCTTTGTATGACTATAAATGCCACTACAGGAAAATCACTGATTTCCGGCGGTCAACTTTCCAGCGGTTTTCCGGCTCATTTTCCGACGGTTTTTCCACGAGGAATTTTCCGGTGGATCGGTGGCTTTTTCACGTTCCGGCGGTTTTAAAAATTTAATGAAATGAATAAAATTTAACTATTTAAATGATTTACAAAAAGTTATTAAAATTATATTAAAATTTAATTATTTTCATTTAAATTAATTATTTAGTTACTTTTATTTTATTAATATATTTTTTTATTTTAAATTAATAGTTTCATTTTTGTTAAATAATTAAAAATTTAATTGAATTTTGGTCTGAATATACTTTAAATAGAAACTATTGACAAATATTACGTGTTTTCATAATCGACAATTCGGTCGGAAGCTTGATTTTACGCGAATGGCGCGGTTCGAATCTCACGCCCAACGCATGCAACAGCTGGGGAGCCGGCGCGCGACGCGAGCGGGAATGAAACGCCGGCGCGGGAACGGGGGGGGACCTGACGGGACGCGGTTGGCATGGTGTCGGTGCGCGTTAGCGGGACGGCAGGGTGGCGCTGGCAGCGGGGAAGGTTCGCCGAAATAATTTGATTTTTTTTTTTCTAATTTGACCGGCGGTTTAAGCCCGCCGGTAAGCCGCAGGAATAATTTGCCGCCGAAAAAACCGCCGGAATTCATTTTCGCAGCGCGGTTTTTCGCGGAATTTGAACGCGAAAACCGCCGCTAAATTACAAAACCGCCGGAAAATGCCGCGGGTAATGAGTGATTTTTTCCTGTAGTGTGCAGTAGCCTTTTTTAGAATTAAAACAAAAGGAATTTATAAATATAAATTTATAACCTATGAATCATTTTTTACTATAATCTGAGATGCAAAATTATCATGAAATATATAACTCTTAAAATTACTTTGAGATTAGTGCATCGAAACTTAGAAGAATAATGTCATTTTCTTTTTCTAATTAATTACATTAATACTATTTAAATCATTAAGATATAGTGCCATTTAATGTGATAAAATTTTTTTCTAGTCTTGCTCACTGACATCGATGGAAGTATTATTATCCTCTAGTTCAAAAGACGCATGTGTGTAGTTTCAATTGGATCCCAATCAATTATTTTAGCCAATTTGATATTAAGGATGGATAGTTAGTGTGGACGGACACTTCCATGTGTTTTTTCTTGAAAAGATAATTATGAGTACTTAAATACTCTCATGGTATATAATCATCTCTATATATATATATAATATACATTAAAGCTTGTTTTCTTGAAAAAGAAAAAGAAAAAACTTGTTATCCTTTTTAACATATATAAATGTGATAGCCATATATTAATAAACTTGATTCTTCTCCTTCATTTTTCTTAAAATAATTATCTCTAAAGTTTAATATAATTATAAAGATCATTAATTGAATCTTATATAAACTAAAATGTAATTATATACTATCAATTTTTAGTACAATATAAAACTTGGAATATACTAGAAGAGATTTAATTCAAATTATTCCAAAAAAACACTTTGAATTTCTTCACATAACATGCAATTTATATCACATAATGGAAATATTTTATAAAGAAGCATGATAATCATCAAAATTAGTAAAGATTCATTTAATAAAATTTTAAATATGGGCAAATAAGTTAAATTAAAATATTAAATGTCACATTTAAACGGGTAGGGAGAGACACGGGAGATAGAGTGAGAGAGATGGCAAGGGAGAGGGAGAGAGAGATGGCACTGGAGAGAGATAGAGGAGGGGAGAGATATCACAGTGGAGAGACAGAGTTAAATAATAGTTAAATATTTCAACTAATATTTTAAATAATAATTAAATATTTAAACTAGTATTTTAATCGATTTTAAATATTTACATAGTTTAAAGAATACAATATTTAATATTTATTATTAAATATATATATTTTAATCATTTAAACTAAATTACATAAATTTTATATGTTTTTATTAAATATCATAATTTATAAAAAAAAACTTATTATTTTATATAATTTTATAGTTTTAAATATTTAAAACCTGTTAAAACTAAAATACTAATTTAAGTATTAATTATAATTTAATTTAATTTAATTATTTAACCTCTTTTTCTACTATATCTCTCTCTTCTCACTATCATACTCTCTTTTTCTCTCACTATCTCACTATCTCCCCTTCTTCCTCCTCCCAAATAGTTGTTACTCATTTGACG
>NW_021319063.1:723268-762174 GCF_001605985.2 Dendrobium catenatum
CACGCGCCCGCCTGCCCGCCCGGACCGCCCGCTCCCGCCCGCTGCCAGCGCTGCCTGCCAGCGCTGCTCCTGCCCACCGCGCGCCCCCGCCACGCGCTGTTCGTTGCCCACTGCTCGCACGCCCCACCACACATGCCCAGCGCGCCCTCCCGCACTGCCTCCCCCACTCGCGTCCGCCCTGCCGTCCGCCCGCCACCGTTCCGGCGGCAGGCAGAACCCAAAACCTGGGGAGGGTCGGGTCGAGGTCCGGGTTCAGATTTCGACCCGTTTGGTCTACCTCGGGTCTGGCGTTTGGTCTACCCTTTGAACCAGGGTCAGTTCCGGGTTTAACCCGAAACGAAATTGACACCCCATTATAACATATTGGATAACATGATAACTATTGATGCAATAATGATTAATTTTTCAACAAAAAAAATTTAAAGTTAAAATACAGCAGATTAGCATTCAAGGAAAAAAATTCAAGAAGTAATTGTGGATCAAATGGTAAAGTTATTTTTATTTTCAATGAATTTTCAAGAAAATATTGTCCTTTATTATACACATGAAATATAACAATTACGGAAGCTATATATTAATATCATTTAATTTCTACTACATGTCTGATAGGTATAAACTAAATTGTTATATTATGTTAACATGCCAAAAGTGGCAGAGATATTTTTGGATATATTGATAATATTCCATCGTTAAACTCTTATAATTATTCACTTTTATTATAAGGATAATGTCACATATAAAACCACTTTAATTGCTTCTAAACTAGCTTGGGATTTTAGGCTATATATTTATGCCTAATAAATTATGATCAATGAATATCACATCGAACAGGATGGGAATAAGGGTTTATGACATTTTATTTGAACTTGTTCTACAACTTTAAGATTAATGGCAATTGGTAGGTGTTGTTGAGTGCTTTCCATTGCAAATTTCTTGCAAAGAAATGATCTCAAAGAAGAGTACAATTTGATGAAAACAAAATAACATCAAATCTTTGTATGACTATAAATGCCACTACAGGAAAATCACTGATTTCGGCGGATTCCGGCACATTTCCAGCGGTTTTCCGGCTCTTTTCCGACGGTTTTTCCCCACGGGAATTTTTCGGTGGCTTTTTCACGTTCCGGCGGCTTTTAAAAATTTAATGAAATGAATAAAATTTTAACTATTTAAATGATTTAACAAAAAAGTTATTAAAACTTATTAACAATTAATATTTTCATTTAAATTAATTATTTAGTTACTTTTTATTTTATTTAATATATTTTTTATTTTAAATTAATAGTTTCATTTTGTTAAATAATTAAAAAATTAATTGAATTTTGGTCTGAATATACTTTAAATAGAAACTATTGACAAATATTACGTGTTTTTCATAATCGACAATTCGGTCGGAAGCTTGATTTCTACGCGAATGGCGCGGTTCGAATCTCACGGCCCAACGCATGCAAGCTAGAGGGAGCGGCGCGCGACCCGGACGCGGGAATGAAACGCCGTGCGGGAACGGGGGGACCTACGGGACGCGGGGTGGCATGGTGTCGGTGCGCGTTTAGCGGGGAGCGGCAGGGTGGCGCCTTGGCAGTCGGGGACGGTTCGCCGAAAATAATTTGATTTTTTTTTTTCTAATTTGACCGGCGGTTTAAGGCCCGCCGGGTAAGCCGCAGGAATAATTTGCCGCCGGAAAAAACGCCGAATTCATTTTTCGGCGCGGTTTTTTCCGCGGAATTTGAACCGCCGCAAAACCGCCGGAAAATGCCGCCGCGGTAATGAGTGATTTTCCTTGTAGTGTGCGTAGCCTTTCTTTAGAATTAAAACAAAAGGAATTTAATAAATATAAATTATACACATATGAATCATTTTTTACTATAAACTCTGAGATGCAAAATTATCATGATAAATATTCATAACTCTTTAAAATTACTTTGAGATTAGTGCATCGAAACTTAGAAGAATAATGTCATTTTCTTTTCTTAATTAATTACATTAATACTAATTTAAAACTCATTAAGATCTAAGTGCCATTTAATGTGATAAAAATTTTTTTCTAGTTTGCTTACTGGAACTTTTATTGTCCTGTGAACGTTCCTCTACGCTCGGCCACCAATGTATTAGCGCCAGAGCAGGAAAGAAAAAGACGCCGACCCGACCCGCTGTTTTTGGTTTCTCGCACATGCGTTTTTTTAACTCTCTTCTCCAAAGGAGAGAGATACAAGCGAGCTCCCGTTTTTTGCTTGCGATTTCCAAATGGAGTTAACTTTCCATCCTTGAAGGAAGGGAATGACGTCGGAGAATTAAGAGTTTCGACAAATGAATGAAGTTAGGCTGATCTCCATACCTAGTTAAAGCAAAGAGGTTGTCCATTCCTTATTGCCTTATGGCCTTTGACACCAGAACAAGGAAATTTATTCTGCTCCAATTTTTTTCTGTTTTGCTGAGGATCGAAAGGGTTGCCTTCGGCTGAAGAGGTGGAGGCCGTCGGACTTTTGCTTGAAAAAATGGAGAAAAGGTTAGTGGAAATTCAATGTATGTAGAAGGAGCATTAGGCGTCGGAGGAAGAAAGCTTCGGCTTGAGCTGGCCTTGGATCGATAAAAATAATAGTTTTTTCTAGCAATACCGAGGCAAATACCTAGTAATACGAGCAAAATCCCTAGCAATCCTGGCAAATACTGAGTTCAGCAATACCGAGTTGTACTGAGATTTTTTCTACAATACCGAGTTGTACTGAGTTTTTTCAAGCAAATCCTAAGCAATATTACCCGAGCAAATCCTGAGCAAACCGAGTTGTACTGAGTTTTCTAGCAATAACGGAGCAAAAACCTAGCAATTTACCGGAGCCAACATCCTGAGCAAATACTGAGTTGCTACTGAGTTTTTTTTTCTAGCAATACCGAGGCAAACCTAGCAATACCGAGCAAAATTCTCTAGCAATACGAGCAAATACCTAGTAATACCGAGCAAATCCTGGCATAATAACTGAGTTTTTTCTAGCAATACCGAGTTGTACTGAGTTTTTCTAGCAATACCGAGTTTTTATTGTACGAGTTGTACTAGTTTCAAGCAAAATACGAGCAAATCCTGAGCAATACCGAGTTGTACTGAGTTTTTCTAGCAATACCGAGCAAATCCTGAGCAAAATACTGAGTTTATACCGATGTACTGAGTTTTTTTCTAGCAATATCGAGCAAATACCTAGCAATACCGAGCAAATCTTAGCAATACGGAGCAAATCCTGAGCAAACCAAGTTGTAAAAAACTCGGTACAACTCGGTATTTGCATGGTATTGCGTCTTCACAGAGCGGTATTCTTCGTTTTTTGCAAAGCAAATACCTAGCAAATACCGAGATACTGAGAAAATCGCGAACATTAGCATTTCCGGGTTTCCGCTCCGGGTCAAGTCGATCGGCCGCACGGTTAGTTAGAGGTAAAGCACGTGGCGACATGTTTATTGGCGGCCGAACGAGCTCTAGTTTCGGTGCAGCTCTGGCAGGCGAAGCAGGTTGGGGCGGGATTCGATTTTTTTTAATTAAAGGGGTTCGCGGGTTGACCCGGAAACTCGTCGGGTCAACCCGAACCCGACACGTTCTTTAAACGGGTCAATTTCTGGAACCCGAACCCGACCCGTTTTGAAACTGGGTCGGGTCCAACCCGAATTTTCCGGGTCTGATTTTCGTGTCGTGTCAAATATTGACACCCTACTTATCATGTTATCATAGGGCAATATTGGTGAATTAATCGAGATCTTCATGCAAGGCAAAAGATTGTTGATGAATGTCTTTTAGCATCCATAACATTCTATAGAAGATTAATCATTTGCTTATGATGCATTCTAATTAAAAATCTTTGTAAATAGGTTTTCTCAAACATGAAGGTTTATCTACCCTTTCTAAATAGGTTTTCTCTTGTAATTTTTTTGCTTGTATAAACTAGGAATAATTTAATCTATTATCCATTATATATTTATTTTTATTTCATTGTAGCATCTCTATCACTATTTGTGTAATCCTTTTCTCTTCCTATATCTCCTTGGGTTCATACTCTTCATCCTTAAGATTTGCCACTTGGAAATTGAAGTAATTGTTGCACCGGCATTTGTTCTTCCTTTTTAAAACATTTCATGTCTATCTTATTCTTGATGCTCATGTCATATAACTCCAACCAAATTGTCATCAACAAAACCAACTCACTTGTAACATTTGAACTATTACTTCTCATCAATCATGGAAAAGTATTCGACTCTCTATTTGATGCTTTAATGACAGTTAGCTTAACATGTTATGTTTAGTAGTGAATACTGAGCTCATGTTTGCTAGTAGTTAGAATAGTGTTTGTCTCACCATTTACAGCATGTTAACCTAATATTTATGTTTACTTATCCTTGAAAAATTAGTCACATATGTCCATGATAATATTAAAATATATGTACATATATACATATAATATTTAGGTTTGGCAAATATAACATTTGATGAGGCATTGATGTTACTAACTGTGCATTGGCAAGAATGTCGATACATGTCTTCGAATGGATAGATTACATGCCAATGATCTAAACCTAGCAGGATCATCAGGAATTTAACCTGTCAGTGTAAAGCCATTCATAAGAATGCTTTATATATTTTTTTAAATAAATCTTGCAAATATTGTTTTTATATTTATCTTTTATTTAGGGTTCTTCTGTAATTGTTGGTTTTTTTTTTCTAATTATTTATGAAAGTTTGTAGATCTTTCTCTACAATTTTTAAATTTCTAGCAAATTAAAATGACTTAAAAAATTAATCTAGGTCATGTTTGTAATTCTAGTTTTTTTGGTCGATGATGTTTTACCATTTTTTAATTTGCCATAAGAGGTCATTTTATAATTGTGAAAAGTAGGAGAGGGTTTTCCTTTGGAAAATTATTGGAATTTGATTCGATCAAAAATATATTATTACATCCTTCGATGGGTAGATTACATGTCAAATTTATTAATATGCAAATACGCGATAGTAGACTAAGAGAATAAAGCGTCTTAGCAATGTACGTATATCTGGAACACCAATAATACTTATTTGTCATAATTGTAGCTTTGGGACCCATCTATTGAGAACTATGTCAGGCCTATATTAAATAGTAACCTGTGTAGTTTTTTTGGGACATTTAGGCTTGTTAAGGTAAACTCACACATATCATATACGCAAGACTCGAATCCAAGACTTCTTCGTTGATAGTCAAATTAAGCTCTCAACCAACATATCAAAATGTGCTGCATAACCATATGTTGTCACTCACAATATGAATTTAATTATTATCAGATTATTGACTGATAATAAAGAGATGTAATTCAGTTTGATTTAATTGGTTTAACAAATATGTCAATTAATACAACCGAACCTATCAAATGCACGCACCTACAAATAATTGCTTATAGGTATTTTTCACGAAGAAAAGAAAATATATTTTCTCTTTTTAAGAATGAGAAGATTTTTGTCTATGTAAAATTTAAATTTATTTATTTACAAAATTGTCACCATCCTACCGTCATGTATCAAATTATTAATTTTAAAAATTATATAAGATTTACAATAAAAATTTAACTCAAATTTTTAATTTTTTATTGAATTTTTAACTAATTTACCATGAAATATTAGGCAAAGACCACCGTGTATGGAAATCATATTGTCGAACAAATGGAAACTGTGCAGTTATTAGCGGGAAGTATGTTTATAATTAATTAGGGAATAAAAATTTTATAAAGACGAATATTAAAAAAAAGTAGCTTTCATTGCTCAAAAATAAGATAACAGTACATTGCACTAATTTGAACAACATTAATTTAGGGGCTATTTGATTTGAAGTAAAAGGGATAATCCGACCAACCAGTTTTAAAACCGGGTTGATCCTAATCCGAAAAATTTGGGTCGGGTTTGAGTCGGATTTTTGTGTCATGCCTATTATTGCCAACCCTAATATAAAGTATTCCAAATATAGGGATTTAGATGATATTGGTGTTTGGTTTGAAGAAAAACAAATGCACTATTAAGTTTTGTGTATTTAGAATTCTTCTGATTTCGATAATTTTTATATACACTAGAACTTCTTTGCCAGCTGCCACTCGACACCACCACCCACCGCCTGCCACCACCTCCGGCCGCCGTGCCACCGATCGCCACCACCACAATTGTTGGCTGTCACCGCCACCGTTTACCACCAATCATAATTTACATTGCATTGTAAGTTAAAAGAGTTATTATATGTCGAGTCTTTTTTCCTTTCTCACCAGATGGCTAATAATCATGCAAGGCACCAAAAATCCCAGCAGTGAAGCATGTTGGGTATCAAGCTTAAATAATTAAGGACATCAATTAATTACATTAATTAATTACCAGTGAACAGCTGTTTAAGTGTTAATAACATTAGTCATTAGAATTAGAGGAGAAAGGGACAAAAATTATGGCAAGGTAAGACAAGGCCTAGCTAATTAAGCTGTTTCCTTCAGAACTCGGACAAGGTAGTGTGCCTAGATTAAATATATAATTGATACATCACGCAAAAATTATCTTGATCGGGCACGAATCTCGAGGCAAAAGCTAGTTGGAAACTTCAAAAATTAATTTCAGGAGTATATGAACTCCGATTTCAACGAGCTTACAGTCAAACTGAGCGTCTCGGAAATACGAACCCAACGACACCAAGATCAACCCAATCCGAGCCCAAATGAGTCCAAATCAAGGGTTCAAAGCGCTGTTGGAAGGTTCAAACCGCAACTTGAGTTACCAAACGGTCTCCGATTTTGACGAGCTTATACTTGAATCGAATGGCTCGACGAGACAAATCCAACGAGCCCAAGATCATCAAATTCCGACATCGTTAAGGCCTTCAAATGTCCAACGAACGGTACATGATCAAAGGATTCGATATCGGCCGTCCATTCAAACCACTCCCAATTCGCCCTTGATCTCATGCCTATTTATGGGCTATGCTACTCCAGAAAAACTATAAATAGACCCCTCATTCTACACAAAGGGGGGGAAGTGAAGAGAGAGAAGAAGAAGAGGAGAAAGGGGATCAAAGGAGATTCCTCACCTCCTCGACCACCGCCGGAGCTCTTCCTGCCGCCTGAAGACGCCGGAACTCTGCCGGATTTTCAGGAAACGCTGGGAATTTGCACAACTTCCACGTGATGCTAAAATTCCTCTCAATTTACAAGAGAGTTCCCTCCTGACGCCGAAACTCCGCCCAAGTGAAGCCGGAGTTCTCCTCTGCCACCAAAGACGTTGGACTTCTACCCGACGTCGGACCTTCACTCTTCGTCAAGTTTCTACCCGACGCCGGAATTCTACTGGTTATCAGACTTTGCTGGACGTCTATGCGAAGATGAATTTCTTTCCATTGTTGGACTTCTATCTGACGCTGTCCTACTGATCTTCGTCGTCAGACTACAGTCCTTCTGACCTCCGTCGCCAGCCGACTACAGTCCTCCTGACTTACGTCGCCCGCCGACTACAGTCTATCTGACATCCGTCGCCAGTTGAATACGGTCCTCCTGACTTATGTCGCCCGCCAACTACAGTCTTTCCGACCTCCGTCGCCCGCCGACTACGGTCCTCTTGACTTACGTCGCCCGTCGATTACAGTCCTCCGTCGCCAACTGACAACGGTCCTCCTGATATACGTCGCCCGTCGACTGCAGTCCTTCTAACAAAGAGAATACGTCGATAGTAACTCTTTGTATTTACATCATGTAATAAGATGTACATCAAGCTAAGGCCTTCTCCCAAGGAAGGGCCTCATTTGTAATCGACTGCAAATACTAATGGATTCGTTCAAACTGGGCTAGGCCCCGTGGTTTTTCCCCCTTTTACAGGGGTTTTCCACGTAAAAATCTTGGTGTCTCATAAATGCTAGACCCTCTTTCTCTTATCTGATTGCGTGCCGGATTTTCGTACAACGCTAAGACGATAAACTTTATATTTCTCTACCGCCACGAATACTCCTGGACGCAACAATAATTAAGGGCTTACAAAGCTTAATACACTAATTAGCACTAAATAACACATTTTTATACCAATTTAATTAATTAATTTTCTAAATTAAGCTCGCTACGAACCATTCTTCTCTGCTGGTCTTTTTGGTGCCTTGCATGATTATAAGCCATTTGGTGAAGAAGGAAAAAGACTTGACATATAACTCTTTTAGCTTACATTAATGCTTTTTCAAATTAGTGTTGTTCATCAAATTAGTGCAATTTACTGTTATTTTTATTTTGAGTAATGAAAGCAACTATTTTTTTTTAATATTCCTTTTTATAAATTTTTATAAAAACACAAATATGTGTGCTAATTCTTACTAAATCACAATTCATAACCTGCCCTTTAGTTTAATATAACATATAAATAAGAGTCCATTTCATATTGACTTAATGGTTTATAAATAATTAAGAACTAAAATTAGGATAAAGCAATTATATTTTGTTTTAAACATAAGGCCCTTTAGTATAATGAAGCTTGACTTCTAAAAAAAATATGAGGATTATTGAAAACTTCAAAGTTCAACTTGCTTATGTTGGAACACGAATATGATGTCTTATCGCCTAGGAAGTTGCACCAAATTAATAAATTTAGTGGATAATATCTTGATGTATAAGAGTTTAGACTATCATTAATGATATCAGAGTAATACAGCTGCCAAAAGGTAAGAGCCAAGTGTGAAAGATCATAAAATGTTATATCATGAGAGCTACCTCTTTAACTCGTTTGAAACAAAATGCTAAGCGGTGAAAACTATTGCTTGAACCTACAAGAACAACTAATAGAATCATACATGTAAAGTTGATGAATCGGGTTTATTTCAAATCACTGCTGAGAATAGCAATTACTTACATGAGGGAGATCGTTAGATCCCTTAAGAATTTAAAAGTGATCCCTTAATTATTGAGATGACTAAAAAAATTTTTAAAGCAAAATATGACTATACCATAGCACCCTTAAGATTAGGGGTGTCAATTTTTGACACGACACGAAAACCCGACCCGGACCCGACCCGGACCCGCCGGGTTGGACCCGACCCGATTTCAAAACGGGTCGTATGAGGGAGATCGTTAGTTCCCTTAAGAATTTAAAAGCGATCTCTTAATTATTGAGATGATTGAAATTTTTTTAAAGCAAAATATGGCTATACCAGAGCACCCTTAAGATGGTTGGTCATCAGGAAAGTTGAACCAAAAGAATAAAATCATAAGATATTTAAGATAAACTTTGATAATATGATGATAAATAAAAATTTAATACAATATAATCTAAGTCATCTAAATTTGAGTTAAACACCCACCTTATTAATCACTTTATTAATCCAATTAATGAACAAAAAACAAAGGTTAAATGCCAATTAAGAGTTTTATCCACCCATCCCATTGTCAATCCTATTAGGATAGCACTTAATATCTTTTAGAACAAAACAAAAATTAGTTGGATTTTAACCAAATTTATTGGTTAGAATAGTATCAAGTGTTCTAAAAATAACTGAGTAAGGCTATTTCAAATCTTTGGAGAAAACAACAAAACAAATGAAAAAAACAAAAAAATCTCTCACTCATTCCTTCACTTAACATGACAAACAAACAAGTGATTGGACCAAATTCTCTACATCATTCAACATGGCAGCAAATCGGATGGCTTAGTACCAAGTCATAAAAATTCTTGTTCGCCAATCAGTTAACATAAGCTTGCATTTGCTCATTCTGTTAAGCCAAATGGTTATGTAATTTACTATCACAGTTGTGAAATAATAATATTGAACGCTAACTTATAGTAATAAAAGAGCCAAAAAGCTTGCTTTCAAGTAGCCTTATTTTATAGCTTTGATTAAAGAGTCTCAAATCTCAAAGTTGAGTCATGGCAGACTCTTCTATCAATGGCCTCTGCCACTCCATAATGTTAGAACAAACAAGCTTCAGTTTGTCAGCTCATAAAGAATTATTTTTATGATTATTGGTGTGCCGGATATACTTACATTGTTAAGACGTTTTATTCTTGCTCAATCAAAGAAACAAAGCGTTGCCCTCTTGTGTCTGTCCTACCTTGGATTGATAGTTAGAAGGGCTTTGTTGGCGATGAAAGCATTGCCCTCTTGTGCCGGTCCTTCTTTGAATTGGTAGCAAACATGACAAACAATTCTAATGGTAGCAATCAAAAGAGAACTTTGGATATAGCATCAAAAATATCTTTTTCCAATAATTTTGAGAATGTCTCTGAGAAAAATATTCTGAGAAAAATATTCTGATTTTATTCTTTCAAGTATTTTGACATATCATCTTATCAAAAACTATTATTATTATTATTATTATTATTGTTGTTGTTGTTTTCTTTTCAGGTGGAGGATTATCGGATGCCTACAAAATTATTTCTTCTACTCATGATGGTAACAGGAGGAGATCTAATAATGTTGCATCCATCATCAATACTGTTTTAAAATTATAATTTTATTAGATTAAGCTTTCTGCTTCCAGAGTGAACATGCCCATTTGGTCTGTGATGGCATCAATGAAGAAATCTTAGCTCTGCTAAATGTCCATTTGGTTGCTTGAAGTTTAAAAAAAATGTAAGATAATGAGTTTGATATATTTTAAAATAATGTTATTTAAGTCCTGATTTTTTTTTTTTTTTAAATTCTCTCAAATATTGGGAGTTCATTTTTTTTTATATATAAGATGAATGAAAATAAAATTATTATTTATGAAAATTTATATTTTACTTGCTTAAAATTCGATGAGCCCTTTAAAATTTTATATTGCTTGATAAAAATAATATATTTATGTCATATTAGCTTCTTCTCTATGCTTGTGAAATTAACCAAAAGAAAATAGATGACATGAAAATCATTTCAATTTCAAAGTTGGTGAGAGCGCCAGCTGAGATAACGACTCATGCCAATCATAAACTAGACGGCCTGAGGACATTCAAAATCGTTGATCTTGTCCTATTGTTTTGGCGATGAATCTTATCCAATTGATGTGCGAGCGAAAAATTATTCTTTGTGGACACCGAACATCGTTCGGAGACCAATCAGAATAATCCATGTCAGTACTGCTTAGTAAAGCTCGGTACCACGGCTCGGTATCGTGCACAATATTGCTGATGTGACTCATTCTGATTAATCTTTAAATGTAGAGCTAAGTTCGCATCAGCACAAAATATTTCTCCAAAAAATTTAACGCGATTCAGATGGTTCCAATGGTAACGAAAACTTCGGTAGAGGTGGAAGCTATCGACATTGATTGTAAAGGCGTACACCTTATCAATGTATGATACTAAAAAGAATATCACACATAGTGATGCGTGCTGGCGAGGCTGCATTTTTTTAAACTAGTTTTGTAGACGTTTGAAGATTCATCCATTAACGTAATGTATAGTCATATCCAAATGAACATGAATGTATGGGTGGAAAAAAATTGGCATATTTAGGGCCACTAAGAAGCATAAGTTGATCTTCTTGATGGTTATTTTTCCTCTATAGCTCGATAAGGCTTGCGAGCTCATAAATAAGTCGAACTCGAGCCAACTTGGCTCACTTACACTCCTACCAATAGTCACCCAACTATACGTAGAACTTTTTTTTAAACTATACGTAGCATGCTACAACTAAATTCAATAAATGGCATAACTCTACAAACTTGGATGGTCTTTGATAAGTATAAATTATGTATTATTTAATATATTTTGTTTTCAGTGTAAATGTGTTATTTTTGTTTATTTTGTGCAGAAAAAGCTCAAAAAATGACATAAAATACTAAAGAAATCACAACATCACAACATAGGAAGAAACGCCGTCAGAGTACCACATTTAACACCATGAGGGGCCATATTTTGGACATAGTAGCATTATGTTTTTTATTTCATGCGCTATGGCAGCGACACACCCAGCTCCATAGTGTTGCCAGCATCGCTACATAAAAAACTCAATTTGCCAGTGCAAAGTTCTCAAGAATTATAATGCCACTATGCCACAATTTCTCATGCTTTCATGTCAATTTTTCTAATCGGGCACCGCAACGCTCGATCGTCAATAGCGTCGCGACATTGCAGTTGTAACTTTCAAGGCCCATGTTGTTCTAGTGAAAGGTCACGCCTATTCACTAAGCAAGCGTTCCACGCCATCAAGTGCCGCGATGGGCATAAAATTCAGAGCGGGTCGCTAGTTCATTTTAAGGAAATTGCGACGTCAATCTTTCAGGCACCGCAGTGCTAATGCCTTTTTGTGTGTTCCTATAAATAGGTATTATATTTTATTTATAGCGGAGTTCAGTCACCAGTGTAAATTCATTACTTTTTTAATGTACTTCCTTAGTCCCTTCTTAGAGTAAAATTTATGTGAGGCTAGAGAAGTACAAGATACAATCCGTTGAAGTATTTAACTTGAATTTATTGAAGCAACGTACCTTATAAGTAAAGAAAGAAGAAGTGTAAATTAAGGAGATACATTGATCATTTATGTTGATATCACTCTCTTACATTTTCATTCTATTATGAATTTAATGAAAATGTGTTTACTTGTCATTTATTTTATCTTTGGCTAAATTACTTACTTTAAATTGATGATACAAAGAGCATGTTAAGTACTAATGAAGGCTATTATTGTTTAAATGTCTAATGATATTTTCATTATTATCCTATTTTTTATTTAATGCACATAATGATCATATGTATATTTAAAATATAGTGTGTCGTATAGCCTCAAAGGTGGAATATAAGAATTACTAGGAGTATTGAAATAAAATATTAGTATGCTTAGAAATAGAATGTTAAATATTAAAGACTTTTAAGGAAATATTATAACTGTTGGAGGTCATCAAATATTCTTTTCACCCTTATAAGCTCGATAAAGGTCTAGGGATGTATATGCTCTGTATCACATTATCATGAAGAGTCTAATTTAGAACAAATACAAAATTTGCTTTAGTCAATCCCAAACATTTTTATTAAATATGGTATCCACTTTTTTTTGCGTACTATTTTATTCAGTGATAAAAACTTCAAAAACATAATTTTTATTTTAGTAGGATAATTCATGTAATTAGAGTTATCAATAATATTTTCCTGTAAGTAAGCATAACTTTTCCTCGTGGGTTCAACACTCTACTCTATCATTTTATTACTTGATTTAATACATATATTTGCATATATTAAGAGAGGTTTTATTATTCATATATCAAAGAAAATATAAGCATCATTTAAGATTGATAAAATACACAATTTTATATCATTCAAAAGTTCACTCCACAACTCCCATATATTGTCCTAGAATTAAATTTGGAAGAATTATATATTTATCATTTTAAGAATATATCAAAGCTTCTATAAATCATCAATATAAATAATAAACATCGAAAGTAACTAAAATCATATTCTTCAAGATATTTTACTATTTATTCACCCAAAATATCATTTAAAATAATCAGGAGATCACTATAATTACTAATTTATCATAACGTCCTAACAATAAAAAAATAAAAGTAAAATATAAAAAAAAAATTAAAGAAAACTTGAGAATATTTGTCAACTTCACTACAATTGGTCATGACCTCTTCCTTGACATGAAATCATTAAAATTCACATAATGAACTTAAAAGCTAGTGGTAATCTAAAACTCTCTAAAGCTTTCAATACAAGCACTAAATAATCAATATGAAATGCGCAATCTAATATAATTTTTGGTGACTCATCACATATAATAGTTATAATATTAATCATATTAGTAAATGTGATTATTATTTTTTATTAAATTAGCTATTGAGTAATGCTAATTGTTAAGCACGCTTCTCTCAAATAGTAGATGTTTCCTCAGTCTTCCATCCACCCTCGGCTGTACAGAGGGCGGTTCATTGCTCCATCTTTAAACTCCACGTGGCGGTTTAAATCAGCAGCCGGCCACCGTACTGCTGACGTCAAGTATTGATAAGGCCAAATCCTACCTCCTGATTCCTTGTCAACCGTAAATGCGAACCTAACCGTTCAAGAAGATTTTTATTTTTTATTTTTTATTTTTTTTCGAGCTGTAAAAATTTTATAAATTATTATTAAAATCTTAAAATTAAATCAATGAACAGAAAATTTATGTTCCTGCCCACAACATTTTTTTTTAAATATCCGGAAAAAAATTACTGCAGCGTACGACGCGTGGCGTTGACAGTTAGCATGCCACGTGGCGTGAGGTGCGCGTGTTGACGAGGTGGAGATGTATTAAGTATTGAAAGTTCACAGACTCGCTATTGCTGTTTTTGACCAAAGGGGAGTTCACCAACCTTCTATTTCATTGCTTTGTTAGTTTTTAATGTGCTGTTATTCTTCATTCACCGCTTTCCGCACCCACGACTGCCACATCATTATTAATATGACACGTGGCGTTCATTCAAACAGTCACATCCCGTGTTGCACGGGAAGAAGTGCTGAACGTGTAAGATCAACCTGTGGGTTTCTGTTCGATTTCAGTTACAAAAATCATCTAAAATTTTGATTTATTAGATTAATTAAAAAACTGCTACGTAAATTTGGGTGATTTCCGAATTAAAAAAAATTGCTCAATTTAAAAACTTTATTGCTATTTTATTGATTAATTATTATTATATTATTATTATTGCACCACGTCACCGTAATCGTCAGTTTCCCATCACTCCACTTCTCTTCGGTAAATCTCTCATTGTTTTTAAAAGCTCAGACGCCTCCTGTCCTTCTTCAATCTCCTTCAGCCAACTCTCACACGAAACCACTCACTTCTTCATCTCTCTCTCTCTCTCATCGATGGTCACAGAAGCCATGGAATCACCTGAATACAAAGTCTCTCCCCTGCCGACGTCGCCGTCTTCTTCAAATTCCAGCTCCGACGAACCCAAATTCCCCTTACTCCAAACCAAAAGAAAACTAAAGCGTTCAAATCTCATCCCCCAACCCCCCTCCGAAGAAGAAAACCTCGCTCTATGCCTCCTCATGCTCTCCGGCTCCCAATCCCCACCTCAAATTCTCTCCCACAAATGCTCTCTCTGTGGCAAATCTTTCCCATCCTACCAAGCCCTTGGCGGCCACAAAACTAGCCACCGAAAATCCACCCCCGCCACCGCCACCGAAGACCGTCCTTCCGCCGGCTCCCCTTCCGCCTCCGCAATGTCCGGCGGTGGGCGGGTCCACCAATGCTCAATTTGCCAAAAAACGTTCCCAACCGGTCAAGCTCTTGGAGGACACAAGCGGTGTCACTATGACGGCACCATCGGAAGCGCCGCCGGCTCCGGCCACCGTGGATTTGATTTGAATCTGCCGCCCGTGCCGGAAATAGGACTTGAACTTGGGGGCAGATGTAATTGGATTTCGGAGGAAGAAGCAGAAGTTCAGAGTCCGATTTCGGTCAAGAAGCCACGATTCTTCCTCGCAGCGTAGCCGGAAATTGAGAACTGGATTCCATCTCTTTGACTAACTTAGTCGGCGTGTACGCTTCGGCCTGGCCGACTTTGACATTTTTCTCTCTTTTTTTTTTCCTTCTAACGTCATAAGTTAGGTCTACAGGAATTAATACATAGGGTATGCATCCACTAACAGGTAAATCGCTCATGACTCATTCTAACCGTTTATTTATCCTTAAATATTTTATTTAATTCAAAATCTAAAATAAAATTTCAAAATTATTTCGAAATTTTATTTTTAAATTTTGAATAAGACAGCAACTGCTCTTCCACAATCATCAAAATGTTATTTTTTTATGTACACAGAATTATTAATTTTTTTTAGAAATATTAATCTGTTGATTTATTCTCTCTGCCTGCATTGTGAACAATTCATTAAATCTGTGATATCTTTTGATTTTATTCTGCAAATAATTTGGATCCTCTTTTGGATTCATTTAGGATAATTTTTTATTGTTTTTAAAATAATTTTTTTACACAAAGTTTAATTTTTTTATAAAAAACTACTTTAAAAAGTAAGAAATCAGTCCCAAATGAAGTCTTAGGCTTCGTTTGGTATAACTTTCGTACTGCATTTTAAAATGAATTATAGTACAAAAATTTAAGAAGTCGTTTTAGAAAGCAAGAAGAAAGTCATCCCAAACAGAAAATTATTGTGTGTGGTGTCAGCTCACGACCGGAGATCAATCCGGATGCGCTACATCACCTAATACGTTAATCTCTCATCCCAAACGAAGCTTAGACTAAAAAATTTTATTGAATGAGATGGAGAGAAATAACGGTTCTTCGGTGTTTCCTTATATGAAAAATCAAAGCGGGCAGACTAATGGATACGCCAGACGTGTGTCCGCAGCCCTGCACTGTGCAATTTCCTCTTCACACGCAATGAAGAGCTTGAATCAAGGCTAAGAAATTACTAAATCTGCAAAGAAGGTTTCCAATCTTTAATATGAACGGTACAATTTTCAACCTTTAATTTTCATTTAAACCCTAATTAGTGACACTTATAACACCCTAACGATCAACTTTAATAGTATTAATTTTAAAGAATAAATGGAAAATTATAAAATATGTTATTTAAATTTGTGATCTTGGAAAAACAAAATTAGCTATTAAGTATAATTATAATATTAATCTTAGAATTTATTTGGGATGATTATAGATTTTGTAAAAGCAATTATGAAGTTGTTCTAAGGAAAATTAAAATTTTAAAAGATGACGTACATATTATGAATGTGTTCTTTTTAAGAAAAAAATCAAGCAATTGCTTTTTGTTGCCACATATTAGCAACTCTAATTGTGAAAAGTAAATTTTTAGCGCAAAAAATTTCTAGAATATAACGAGAAAATACAAGAAAAAGAGTATTTATGAAAAAGAGTATTTATGATTGAAAAAACAAAAAAAAATTATTCCAACGAACATTTAGGCTTCGTTTGAGATGGCTTTCTTGTTGGTTCTTAAAACAGCTAAAATTTTTGAAAAAAAAAAAATTGCTTAAAATTTTTGAACTAGAAAGCTGCTTTATGAAGCAGTAAGAAAGTCATCCCAAATGAAACCTTAGTTATTTTAATAATAAATAAATTTAAGTTATTAAAAAATGTTGCATTTATATAATATTTTTAATAAATTTATATATTGGCATTTTTTATTTGAGATTATTGAAGTCAATTTTAGATAAAGTTTTTAACATTTTTATCAGGCATGACTAATTTATGATCTCTGCCTTGTCATTTGAGCCTCATTTAGGTCTATTTAAGTCATTATAAAATACTCAATGTAGATTATTTGTTAATTGAATCATATTTATTTAGCATTGAAATAGCGGCAGGTGGGAACTACAGTTATCTCGGGAGGAGTTGCCGTGGGAATTAGGTTGTGCCCTTGTGGGCTACGTGCTGAAGCACAGAGAATTTATGTGCCAATCATTATATATTTTTTTTATTTCTAGTAATTAAAAAAATTATTAGAATAGATCAAATTTCCATTCTAAATTTATTTGAAGTTATATAAGAAGCTTTTTGTGCTCCAGTCTTAGATGATTAAACCATCAAATTCGGTTCAAAATAAATTGGAGAATTCTAGTAGGTTAAATTTGAGGCTCAACCTGTCCCACCAAAAAAGAAAAAATATTGCAGTTGCGGGCAAGAATATACGTTACAATAGAGTAAAAGAATAAAACGACTTAGCAATATATGTATATCCGGCACACCAATAGATAATTGAGAGATAGAAACACCATAAGCTTTTTTACGTGGAAAATCAGGAAAGGGAAAAACCATGGGGCCTGACCCTGATGAAAAAATTCCACTAAAGTTGAATGAATTGCAAAGCTTGATTCGCATCTTTATTTGAAGATGAAAGTATTACAGTAAATTGGTGATTTTGTCACATAAAATTACTCTTAACATTCTAACTCTAAAAATGACTAGAGATTTTGTCACCTATATAGGTTAAAAAAAAACTTACAGATGTTCATGTTTCAAATAACCTTTGAATCAACGAAGCGTCCGCTCAGAGTTTTTTTTTTTTTTTTAATTTCTTTGATTATTAGATCTTTGGTCAAGTATAATTTGGTTCATCACGAATTGGTTCTAGAACCTTGTCATGAACTCATGATAATATGAATGTGGTGAATATGGGTTTGTGTGATGTTAACATGATGGTTGATGTCAAATTAGCTCTATCAGATGTTGCTTCACTTATCGCAATTGAGAAGGCTCTGATGGATGTTCTTAATGGTTTGTCTCATGATAGATTGTATGACTCCTCTAATAGAGTGGTTGTTTCCTTTGATAAATCTCACTTGGCTTCTTTGGAACCGACTTTGTCTGCTAATGTTATGGTTACAAATGAGAGTTTGACTCTTATTGATGTTCCAGTTTCTCTCATTTTTTATGATGTTTTGAAAGCCCAATTGGCGTTAAATGTGATGGATTATTGTGTGGCCCAATGTGATTGGTTTGATGAGTTTCCTTCCTCCTCTTGTGGTGTGGAGGATTTTTTATGGGCTTGAGTTTCAAGCGAGGTATTACTTGAATGTTGGTCACATAGTTGACAATGCCTTTTCCCATGGGTGTGGTAAAGTGACGTAGGCAGAATTCTAAAAAGAAGTAATTCTTGTTGGACTGTGTTGGTTTAGTTTGGGTATTTTGGTTTGAAGGCTTGGCTGTTGGTTGTGGTTGCTTTTCTACTGTGTTGTTTGGGGTTGGGTTGACTATGGTGTTGGATTGGGAGTCGGGTGGGGTTTTTATTTTCTTGCGGTGTTGGTTGGCTTCGTCTCTGTTGGTGGTTGAGTTTATGTTGGTCTCCTCTTTTGCATTTTCTATTATGCCTCTTTCTGCAGGTTGATGTCTTGTTGTATCTCTTATGCTGTTGACATTGGTTGCTTCCTGTTCACCGCTCATGGGTGGCTCTCTATGTGATCCTGGCTGTTGCAATTTTTTGTCTTTTCTTTTATTTGATTTTGTATTTAGATTAAATATGATGCTCTTAAACTTTGCTTTAAATGATGCATTTTAGGAGGCTTTGGATTCATAAAAGACTTGTATCATTATTTTGAATTAACGCATATGCCCCGACGGTGGGTTTTATAAAAAAAAAATGTGGTCCGGGCCCCCGATTTGGACCCATTTGGGCTTGGGTCGGACCAATTTCGGTGTTATTCGGTTCGTCCCTTTGAGATGTTTGATTTGATTGTAAGTCTCCTAAAAAAATTCCAATTTGAATATGCCTCGAGATTCGTGCTCGATCAAGGCAATTTTTTAGGACGTATCAAGAAGATTAGTAAATAGCTTACAACAAGATTTTAAAAGAAAGCTGCGTAGAAATTACAACATCATAAATAAAAAAAATGGAAATATAATGACTAAATTAATTGCTTGTTAGCCATTACTTCAAAGGATTAATTACAGGTTGTTTGGTTCATTGAAACTCGGAATTTGGTCAATTATTTATAAGATTCTATTAGGATCGTAGCTTGCTTGAGGGAAACCATTAATCATATATGCTTACGCACTGATCATCTTATTCCTTACAGAACATGTAGATCGATTTTCTTTCAAGACAGAAGAACGTGCTTGATTTCTTCATTAAAACTTCATAATAAATTTCAGATATTAAATTCGTATCATGTCATTTATAATATTATCTGAATTAAGTTAGTTGGCCAGCACTATAAGAATATGAAGCTGATAAGCTTATAAAAATTAGTAAAACAGAGTTTGTTTGGGGATACGGTCCAAAGGCCAACGAGAATGTGCTACGTCACCCAGTACCCAACAATACCCAGCACCAGCATCGATCAAAAAAGTAATGTGGTGCGTTCTTGTTATCTCCGAACGCATCCGGTTTCCGCGCAGAATAATTTATCTTGTTTGAGGCGGTTACAATATTTTATAAATGTGATTGTGAAGTTATTGTAGGAAAAATATTTGTTTTGAAAGTTGATGTGAATATCATAAATATGTTCTTTTTCTTAATTTTGAAATACAATTTGTTTAAGTTAACATAAATTAGCAACTCGGTTTATAAAAATTAATTAGTTTTTCATCATATAATTTTTTTAAAAAACTGCAAGAAAATAGCAGTCAAACTACTTTAGTTGCGGTCTGAAAAAATAAAGTTGTGGAAAAGCTATCCTAGATAAACCATAATTTGATTATATTTTTTTAATAAAATTGAAAATTTCTTATGATATTGTATATCTCCAAAGTTTAATGATTTTAATTTCCTTTTGTTTTTAAATAAAAATGTTAAATTTTGATTTAGGGATTATTTGGAACATCTATAGTTTTTTTATAAATTTATTGCAAAGTAATTGTGAGGAAAATAATTTAATTATTCTAATTGAGTAATTGAACAAAAAATAACTTTTCATCCTATTTTTTTTAAATTGTTAGAAAGTTGTAGTAAAACATAATTTAATTAATATCTAAGAAATAAAATAGTAAAAAAGCCGTCCGAAATAGAATCTTATTTTTTCTAATTATTTTTTTTGTGTGATGGGACAATTTTCTCATTATTTTTTAAAATAACTTTTTAATATAAAAATTAATTTTTTTTATTAAAAATCTACTTTAAGAAAAGGTAAAAATTAAAAAAATCGCCCCAAATAAAGCCTAAGAAAAAATAAATCACACGATATCAATATTTATGTGATTTTGTCAATCCATCTAAAATGATTAAATGCATAGTCATTATAGAATTTTATACAAAATAAATCAAATCATTAAAACCGAGTAAAATTTCACCATATTTGAATATAATAATATTAATTAAAATCATCTAATGGAGGCAAGACCTTACAAATAATACTTGTATGTATATGATTCCAAGTCATTTGAAAGTTTCTATGCTTAAAAAATCACAAATGTCTTCTACACTTCAAGATGCAACTGGAGCTTTTCTTGTGAAAATTTTGATGCATACGATTCAATTTCAAATAATTTAACAAAAATTTTGATGCATACGATTCAATTTCAAATAATTTAAAAATTATTAGAATCTTGCATTTGATCACTTCTTTTATTGATGTTGCTAAGGAAAATGAAAATTTTTTTTTTGTACGAGGAATCTTGCGACGATGGAGGGAAAATATTTAATATCATAGCTTCGTATAAATATCCGACACACAAATAGATTAAAATTTGACATGAAAAATCCTAAAAGTGAAGAAAAATCATGAGCCAGACCTTGTTAAAATAGTTTGGGACGCCTTTTTTCTGTTTCTTAAAATAACTTTGTAGAACAAGAAAACGTTTTTAAGAAGCAATAAGAAAATTATCCCAAAAGAAACCTTAAGCTATTCGATATTTGTTAATTGCTTTCTGTTTGTTGTGCGCTTGGAATAAATATGTAGGAGTTTCAGATCTTCTTTAAAGATAGGAAGGGGCATCAAGATAAAATTAAAAATTATATAAAAAAAAAGGAAGGGCATCAAGAGAAGGATCATAGAATGAAGACAAGCATAAGCAGCTGAAAACAATTCTTTAGCTAAAATAAAGGATATATCCTTAAAATAATCTGTGTATATTAGAAGCATAAGCTAAATATAAGATGAGGGATCAATCTCAGATGACAATTGCAATCATAGGTAGTAACAATTGTTGTCAATGATGCAGACTCGATCTATTGCCATCATCAATAACTATCGAAGTTTAAGCTTTAGGTATTTAATTGCTTCAATTAATGAGGTAGTTTTAGATTGATACATGTCATTATGCTTGATGCATCATCAAAAAATTATCTTGATCGGGCATAAATCTCGATGCAAAATCAAGTTGGAAACTTCTAAAATTAAAATTGGGACCATCCGAACTCCAATTTTAGCAAACTTACAGTCACTGAACGTCTCAGAAATACGAACCTAACGACACCAAATTCGACTCAATCCTAACCCAAATGAATCCAAATCAAGAACATGAAGCGATGTTGGAAGGTTCAAACCACAATTTGGATTACAAAACGATTTCCAAACATTACGTGCTTGTAGTCGAATCAAGCGGCTCGACTAGACGAATCCAACGAGCCAAATTTCGACATCATTAAGGCATGCAAATGTTTGGCGAACGGTCCACGATCAAGGGATTCAATATCGTTCGTCCATCCAACCACTCCCCATTTACCATTGATCTCTTACTTATTTACGGGCCATGCCACTCCAAAAAAATTTAAATAGACCCCTCCTTTCTCTTGAAAAGGGAGCTCCAAGCAAGAATAGAAGAAGGAAGAAGCTCCTCCTCAACCACTACCGGACTCCGCCGGACCACCGCTTGAGGCCCTTACCTCCGCCAAACCACCGCCTGACGTCGTTGCTCCCCCGGACCACCACCTGAGTCCCTGAGCTCCGCCGAACTACCACTTAAGGCCCCCACCTCCGTCGGACCACCGTCTGACGTCGTTGCTCCGCCAGACCACCACCTGAGGCCCTGAGCTCCACCGGACCCCCACTTGAGACCCTCACCTCCGCCGGACCACTACCTGTCGTCGTTGCTCCGCCGGACCACTACCTGAGGCCCCGATCTCCGCCAAACTATCACTTTAGACCCTCACCTCTGCCGGACCACCACCTGAGTCCCTGAGCTCCACCGGACCACCACTTGAGACCCTCACCTCCGCCGGACCACTGCCTGTCGTCGTTGCTCCGCCGGACCACCACCTGAGGCCCCGATCTCCGCCAAACTATCACTTTAGATCCTCACCTCTGCCGGACCACTGCCTGACGTCATTGCTACTCTGGACCACCACATGAGTCACTGAGCTTTGCCGAACCACCACTTGAGGCCTCACCTCTGCTGACCCACCACATGACGTCGTTGCTCATCCAGACCACCACCTGAGGCCCTGATCTCCTCCGGACCATCACCTGAGGCCCGGACTTCTACCAGATCACCCTTGACACCCGAACTTTTGCCGGACCACCACATAAGACCTAGACTTCTGATGGACCATCACCTGAGGCCCAAAATTCTGTTGATCCACCACCTCATGCCTAGAGTTCTCCTGAAATATTGTCCTTATACTACGGTCTTTTAGACCCTTATATACAGCCTACGGTTCTTCCGATCTTCATCACCTAATATGGTCATTCAGATCTCAATCACCAGACAACAGTCTTTTAGACCCCGGTCTCCTGTCGACTACGACCCTTCTGACCTCTATCGCCTACTATTGTCATTCCGACCTCCATCATAAGACAATGGTCTTTTAAACCCCGGTATCTTGCCAACTACGATCTTTCAGACCCTAATCTCTTGCTGACTACGGTCCTTCCAACCTCCTTCGCCTACTATGGTCATTCCAACCTCCATCGCCAAATAATAGTCTTTCAGACCCATGTACCCCTGTATCCTGCCACTATGGTTTTTCAGACCCCGGTCTCCTGCCGACTACGGTCCTTCCGACCTCCGTCGCCTACTATGGTCATTCCGATCTCCATTACCAGACAATGGTCTTTCAGACCCTAGTCTCCTGTAGACTACGATCCTTCTGACCTTCGTCGCCTACTATGGTCATTCCGACCTTCATCACCAGGCAACGATCTTTCAGATCCCGGTCTCCTGCCAACTACGATATTTCAGACTCATTCTCCTACAAACTATGGTCCTTCCGACCTCCATCAACAGACAACGGTCTTTCTGACCCTATTTTCCTATCTACTGCGGTCTTTCGGACCCCTGTCTCGTGCCGACTATGACCATTCCAACCAAACAAACATGTTTATGTTGATTATTATAACTCCCAACATATAATGCGCTCTATATGATGTACATTTGTACCATCAAGCCAATACCTTCTCCCTAAGAAGGGCCTCATTTGTAATCAACTGCAAATACTTATGGATTTTGTCAAACTGGGTCAGGCCTCGTGGTTTGTTCCTTCTTTTCAAGGGTTTCCATGTAAAAATTCTGGTGTCTCTTTTGAATGCTACACCCTTTCTCTTATCTGATTATGTGCTGGATCTTCGTATAATGCTAAGATGTTAAATTATATATTTCTCTACCACCGCGAATACTCCAGGACGCAACAATGCGAACTAATTATTCCATTGATTTTTTTTTAGAAAAAGAGATTCATTCATATTTGAATATTGAGGCTTCATTTGGGGGAAATTATTATGTGCAGTCACCGGACAGTCCGAAGGTGATCGAATTAAGATGCGCCATGTCACCTGGTACACATCATTACACAACACGGATACACAGCAAAAAAGTGACGTGACGTGTCCTGATTCGCCTCCGAACTTGATGACTTTTTTACTACTTTTAAAAATTATTTTTTAGTACAAAAATGACTTTAAAAAAATAGTGTTTAAAGCTGTCTCATGGGATGACTTTCTTCCCGCTTCTTAAAACAACTTTTTAGAAAAAAATTTTAATTTTTATGCTAGAAAATAGCTTTAAGAAGCAAGAAGAAAACTGTCCCAAACAAAACTTGAATATATTTCTTCGAACTCTTTGACTACTTGTCATATTATTATTACCAGCTTATATTGATTGTCATGCACGCTATAAAAATTAATTATTAATGATAATATTGAACTTGTCTATGTAAATCATGATATTATCTAAAAATTAGGGGCAAGTGATTATAAGTCTAATGTGAATATTCACGATGTGGAGGTATAATATTTAAACTATTATGTCCGAAGTAGTGAAAGAGAAGAATTTGCAGGTCCATGATATTTATTCATCGTAAATATTTCTTCACTGATACAAAGTATGATAATTTCTCAAAAAACTGGTAAGGTAGACCTTTTTAAGAATAACAAGTCATAAAAAATATGATACTTTTTTCACAACTTAAAACAAATTTTTAGCATAAAAATATTTTACAAGCAATAAAAAGATTGATGCGTCATCACAAAATTATCTTGATCGGGCACAAATCTCAAGGCAAAAGTCAACCCGGAAACTTAAAAAATTAATTATGGGAGCTCACAGCTCCGATTTCAGTAAGCTTACAGTCAAACTGAGCGTCTCGGAAATACGAACTCAACGACACCAAATTCAACTCAATCCGAGTCCAAATGAGTCCAAATCAAGCGCCTGAAGCGCTGTTGAAAGGTTCAAACCGCAATTTGAGTTACTAAACGGTCTCCGATTTTAAAGTGCTTATACTCGAATTGAGCGGCTTGACGAGAAGAATCCAACGAGCCCAAGATCTCCAAATTCCGACATCATTAAGGCCTCTAAATGTCAAATGAACGGTGCACGATCGAAGGGTTCAATATCGGCCGTCCATTCAAACCACTCTCTATTCGCCCCTGATCTCACACATATTTACAAGCCATGGTACTCCAGAAAACTATAAATAGAGCTCTCATTCTTCACAAAGGGGACTCAAGTGAAGAGAGAGAAGAAGAAGAGAAGAAGGAAGAAGCTCCTCCTCGACCACCACCGGAGCCTGAAGACGCCGGAACTCTGCCGGATTTTCTGGAAACGCTGGGAATTTGCATAACTTTGTAACTTTGTGAGAAGTTGATTGTAAACTGATAGTCTTGATTTATAAGACGGATTAATCTTTGTACTTCAAAAAAATACTAGTTGAACTTTACAACTGGGCGAGGCTCCATGTTTTTTTTTCCCTCTTTCGGGTTTTCCACATAAAAATCTTGGTGTTCATTTCTCTTTTCTGTTTGTGTGTTGAATACTAGTACAACGCTCGGACGCGAATTTACAAACTCTACCGCCACGTATATTCTAGCCCGCAACAAAGATATTGGCAAAAAATTATCCCAAAAGATTCCTAAGCTTAATTTTTCTCCCCATTCACTCATTGGCATATTGAATTTGACTCGCCAAGGCTAAAAAGCTGATTATGCAAAATCCAACTATAAGAAAAGCTGATTATGCAAGCATAATTAAATACATTGTGTAGATGTCTTATTTTTAGGGAGGTCGAACCTCGTTAGGGGCCGCTGCCCCCCTTGGATCCCCAACGTATTGTGTAGAGGTGTTACATAATTTTTTTTTAAGAATAATTGTCATTATATAAGATGTTGATAATATTTTTAAAATATATTATGTATTCAAGCACAAATAATCATTAGTCATATATATATATATATATATTCGGGGGTGGTAGACTGAGATTATTTTTTATGTGAAAAACTAAAAAGGTAAAGATCACGGGGTCATGATTAGGTGGAAAGATTCAGCTATACTAGTGGGTTACAAAGCTTTACATGCACCTTAACTTGGAGACTTTGAAATTAGAATAGTTTGGAGAATCGGTGAGGCTTCATATGGATATTTGGGAGTTTGGTGATGAACTTGGTCGGATGACAAAGGTCAGAAATATGATGGCCACGGCCGGGAGAACGTCCAACAACCGGGTGGAGGTTCTGTGACGCCCCAGGCATCCATAGTGAAAGGATTCGTCTGACATTCTGATCGAACTCCATTCCAGTTGCCTTGCTCGGACCTGAAATTGTTAACCACATATAATGAGCTTTACAAAGCCCAGCAGGTCAGGATTTTACAGGTTCGACGATGGTTGACGACCAGGCAAAGGTCAGACATTGATCGACTATCTGGAAGTGTTTTGACGGTGGTCGACGGCCAGGTCGAGTTTCGATGGTGATCGATCGGTGGCCCGACGACTGTCAAGTGGAGGTCCTGCAACAGTTGGCATGCTAGCGGAGGTCTGACGATGGTCGATGGCACAAAAACGATTTGGTAGAGGTCCGTCCGTGGTCGACGGTCTAACAGTGGTCGGACGGCGGTCAACGATCGAATGAATGTCTGCATGTGGTCTAAGGCCCAACAACGATCGGGTGGAGGTTCAGAGATGGTCTGGTGGTCCGGTGGCAGATAGTGACTGGGTGGAGGCCCGGCGGCGGTCAACTATCGGCAGTCAGGCGGCAAACCACCAACCACCGAGGTGGCTAGCTTCAATTGGAACAGGCCAAAATTTAAATTATTTAATTTTGTATTTGAGCTCATAATAAAAAATATCAGATAAATTTAATTCTTTTTTATTAAAAAAAAAAAAATACTGAGGGCAAGCTCGAGGTGGCTTCAATTGGAACCGGCCAAATGGGACAAATCCTTGCTCATCATCAAATAAGTCACTTGCCTATATTAAAATTTGCAGCTCCTCTTCATGGAACCTTACCGGCGATTCACTAATGCAAACTTTGACTAAACTTTTGGTGTCTTTTTTTGGGTTAAATGTCATGACGATGTCATTGATTAGGTACATCAAAATTCAGTACTAGCAATCACCTAAACTGATTTTGGAATTAAATTTATCTGCACAAGAAAAAACCAAAATTTTGAATTTATTTCATTGCTTGATCATCAATAATATTTAAATTCAAATTCAATCAGGATAATTTTTATTGTCAATAGATTTACATTAAGATTAATGTAACTTTTTAATATATTATATAGTATTATTTTTAGATTTTATTTGGGGCAAATTTTTATCAACGACTTCACATTATTTTTAAAATGTTTTTTCACAAAAAAAAAATTATTATAGAAAGCAATAAAAAAAATTATCCCAAATAAAAAATTAATATGAGAATTCCTATATTTGTTACTGGAGATTTCTCTTGTTTATTCAAAACACAGTATACATGTACAGTTCATTCTACAGTAGCCTCTCGGTAATGTACGCAAATTGAACTGAAAATTTTCGTTCGTACATAAAAGGTAGGCGTACTTAGTATTACGCTCTGCGTTCGTAATGGGGGCGATGAAGCAACCTAAAGAATTATGAAAATGATTTAGAGCTCTATCAATCCCTAAATAATGGTTAGTTTTTTATATAAAAATTATAAAAACGCCTCTTAATATATGCAAGTATACACATTGAATCAAGTAATATAGTGGTAGAGTAAAGTATCGATCCCACGAGGAAAAATATTTACTTACAAATACGATTACTGCCTACTTCAACTATAACAATTATCCTACAGAAATTGAAATAAGTTTTTGTGGAGATGTAATTACTTAATTTAAAATAAAAAATAATTAATTGAAATACTATTTGAATAAATAGTTTTGGATTGATAGAATGTAAATACGATATATTTCCTAATAATTCTCTTTTATATTGATCTTATTAAGAGCATATGCATCACTGAATGCTCAGTCAAGCATGAAGAGACAAATGACATAATAAAATCTTCCAACCTTAATACCATTTTAAAACCTTATCGGCTATCATCCTATGAAAATTTTAGAAGAGTAAGTAAAGCGTGTACTGTTAAAACCTCCTCATAATAATTTATCTCTATAAATTTGATACATGATAAGTACTATGCTTATGCTTGAACATATATGTATATGAGCACCAACTTAAGGATGCCTAAATAGTTCTCTTACAATTATGTTGAGGCTCTGATCAAAGGGTTTAAATACTCAAAATAGTGAGCAATAGCAAATAAATACTTGTTCAAAAGTAATCTAACACATTATTCAATAATAACTCTAATATCAAAATATGTGAGCCTATGTGTATTGAATTGAGCTAATTTTGAGCAAATCATCATTGAGAACATAAACATTTTAATTTCAATTTCAAGTCGATTAAACTTTAAGAGATTATCAAATAAATTTCAATCTACGACATAATAATCAGTCATAGACTCATAGGCATGTGTATATTAGGGGTGAAAGTGAGCCGAGCCAGCTCGCTAGCTGGCTTGAACTCGACTCATTTATGAGCTCGTAAGCTGAGCTTATCGAGCTCACGAGTTGAGCTCGAGCTGGCTTGGCTCGTGAGCTCGCGAGTCGGCTTGAATAAATATTAATATTTTTTTAAATATTTTTATTTATTTATTAAATTTAAATATTAAAAACTTAATACAAACCATCTAAATTTTATTTAAATGTTAAACATTTCATCTATTTTTTTCTTTCAAAATTTTAACCAAGTTTTAAACATCCTGCTTAAGTTTTAATAAATCCCGCCTAATTTTTAAAAATCCCTCATACATTTTAAATTTCCCGCCATTGGCTCCCAAGTCGCGAGCCGGCTCGAGCTCATTTACAATGAGACGAGCTCGACTCGAGCTCGCTTTCCAACTGACTAGCCGAGCTCGATAAGGGGCTAAACTCGACTCGCTTACACCTAGACATGTGTACTAGAAACAAACTACAATAGACTAAGAAAAATAAAAATCATACGGCTCTTCTTGATTTTTTGGTTGGGAGTTTGGCTCTCAACTAAGAGGTATTGAATTAGAATCTCGCGGATATATTATGCATGCTTGGGTACTGCCCCTGATTTTCGAAAAAAAAAATCAAAAATAGAATTCATTTGGTAAGCCAAATATATAAACATATAATAACCTTTATAAGTATCACAATTCGGTTTCTACGTGTAGCACGAACTACGAAATCAGCTCATAAATTTTTTATTTAATATTCTGTTTTTATTTTAAAAAAAACGGCGAGGCCATAAATAAAATCTCCATTTTAGTTTCTCATCCATCTGCACTTTCTTCCCGCCTGCACCCACTACCCGCCAAAATCTCTGCGCGTATATGGCAGTTTACACACAGAAACACGGAGGCAAACTGACTCCGTCATAGAACCTTTGCCCTTTGGAAACAACCAACTCCACTGCGGGCCGGATTAGCTCCGACGGTTCTCGTCTTCCCACCGAAGGCATGACCAAACGAAAGCGATCCAAGCGCTATCCCCGCATGTTCGACCACCCACCCACGGAGGAAGAACACCTCGCCTACTGCCTCCTCTTGCTCTCCCGCGACACCGGCTCCTCCGCCGCGATCAACCTCCGCTCTCATTTTCTTCCGCCGAATCTCGAACGCAAGTGTTCCGAATGCGGAAAGACCTTCCCATCCTACCAAGCCCTAGGCGGCCACAAAGCAAGCCACCGGAAACCCGATTCCCTTGCCGCCGTCGCCCAGGTAGACGATCACATCTCCGTGGGATCTCCTTCAACCTCAATCGCCGGCGGGAAGATCCACCAGTGCCTGATTTGCCTCAAGGCATTTCCAACTGGGCAGGCACTTGGAGGACACAAAAGATGCCATTACGACGGTACTATTGGAAGCGCTGCCGGCTATGGATCCAGCGGAAGCGCGGCGACTTCATGGGTGTCGGAGGTGAGGAGCGCCGGAATTCGTAGGTTTGACTTGAATGTGCCGCCGGTGCTGGATTTCGGCGTTGAGAGCAAGCGGCGATGGTGGGCGTTAGATGATGAGGATGAGGTGCAAAGCCCTATTTCGTATAAGAGACCGCGTCTTCCCGTCACAGCTACTTAGGGCTCGCACTCTCAGAGTACATGAACTTTGCCGACTCTGTTTCTTATTCTTAGCCAGAGCAGTTTTTTTTTTTTTTTTTTTTTAGTTTTCAAAATTTTTTTTTTCTTATATTAAGGTCGAAAATCATTATAGGGATTTTCTTCGAGCAAAACGGGTACTGCGTTGATTTGTTATTTGGTAAATGCTATTTAATAATAATATTATTTTGTTAGTGTTAATAAGATGGTTATGAGACCCATAATATTTTATAGTGCAATTTCTCGTTTACTGTATGCTAATGATTTATTCATTTTCGACAAAACTTATGTAATTAATGCTCAGATTCTAGAGGACAACTTGCTTACTTTTAAACATGCGTCTGGTCTTAACATCAATTATGACAAGTAGGATGTCAAAATGGGTATTTGAATCTGGTTCAGGTCAAATCTGGTATTGACCTTGGTCAATTTCAGCTAATCTGAACCCGGTTGCACAGGCGCCGGATCAGACCAGTCCCGCCGGGTTACCAGGTTGACCCGAACCGAACCTCTAACCCGAAATACAACAACAATTCAGGAATTATGTGAGATCAAATGCAGCTTGCACGGGCGGGGGATCAGGCTACAATGCAGTTGTAGGAGTTGGTGCAGTGCGGTCGTGGGAGCGGGTGCAGTGTGGTCGCAGAAGCTGGCGCGGGTCAGGTTGCGAACTCGAGCGAGGGTGCTAGCAAGGTGTGGGCATGAGTCTTGGTGCGGACTCTAGTGTGGGATCAAGGGCGAGCGCAACCTGAACGATCTCAAGCACAACCCGCTGTGGGCCTTTGCGAGCGCGAGAGCATTGTGGAGTGCGAACATACACGCCTCGTGAGTGCAGATTGCTCCAAGGAGACTTAATGTGGCTAACTTCTCTCACTTATTTCTTAAAATTTTTAATATGTTAGGAGGGTTGAAAGGTTAAGTTTTTATTTTTTGCTGATAGGATTCAGATTATCAAGTTTAGCATTTGGAATTCAATTCATGTTAGATAAGAGGCTCTATTATACCTAAATATTTTTCAAATTTATTGATAAATGTTGTGACAGATTTATTTTTCATGAAGATATTCATGACAAAAAGCTTCATATTATTTTCTGGGGGAAAACTTGTTTACCTAAAGTTGTAGTATTCATATATCAGATTTTCAATGGTCAAGCCTCTGTAACCATCTTAATAAGCTGAAACAGAGATAATTGGAAAAAGAACAAAACGACATTTATTCATTCTTATTTCAATGTAACAGGAAGAGAGAATATATGCATACAATGAGGGAAACAATAGTCATTATAGCAGCTTAATTAGCTTTAAGGCTACATATCAGATTATCAAAGCACTTAGCAATCAACGGATATGAATTGTTGCAGGAAGACCTCAGCAGGGATGTGGACATTGGCTAGCAGAGTAGCAGAGCAGAACTTTTATTCCATTAACACCTTGCAATATGATGATTCAGGTGGAATTATAAGCTTGTCTCTAAGCTAGGAAAATTGGGAGTCTAAAACCTTCGGTTAGCTTAAACTAGCCCATGAGTTGAGGAAAAATTATTCTGTGTAGACGCCGAATGTCGTTCGGAGGCCAATCAAAACGCGTCACATCATCCTTTCGTTGTGTACCACGGCTCGGTACCGGTGCCATGGCTGCACCTGATTCACCTACAGATGTAGAGCTACATTCAGCCACCACACAGAATAATTTCTCTCAGTTGAGGGTATGCATCTTCCATAGAAGTTTTTTTTTTTTAATTCATAATTTACTTCATTTTCCCAACTTTTTCAAGTCCATTTTCCTTGCCTCGCCAGAAATTATTATGTACGGTCACTTGACCGTTTGGAGGTGAATCAGAGCTCGCCACATCACCCGGTACACAGCATCAGTACATAGTAAAAAAGTGACGTTGTGCGCTCTGATTTGCCTCCCGACGCCATCCAGTAACCGCACAAAATAATATTTCCTGCCTCACAGCACCCAAACTTCTGATGCACATTTTATTATTTTAATAATGAGAAATACATTTCTGTCATAATAAATATATGCTGAAAATGAGAATTATTTATTTCTAGGTTCAAAGCCATTACTTCTTCATTAGACTGCCTAAATTCAACAATATGTTGGAATCAAAATTGTCTGCATATGGGATCCAGATTTTACAAAAAGCATGTGTGAAGAGATAAAGAAAGGTAGAGAGAGAATTAGCTTTGGTCTTTTCTAGAAAGAGCTTCGATTTCGCAGTTTGCTTAATTTGAGCCCATAAAAAAATAATTATATGTATTTATTTTACATTTATCTAAATAATTTAAATATATTTCATTTACACTGTATTTATTTTTCATTATATTCCTCTTTCTGCTAATGAAATATCCCCTTAATAAAAAATATTCTCCAAAAAACATTTTCTACTTATATTTAAACATGATCATTTTAATATATTGAAAAAAATGTTAAGCTAGTCTTCTTGATTATCATGTGAAAATGTTGATGACCTATTTGATATATTTAAAGCATATCATCACAATAATATAAAAATGAATTACGGTCTCAAACAAAAATGAAAAAAATTATAGTAATTAGTTAAAATTTCTAGCTCGGCCACTAGAGAGTTGAACATGAAAATATTGAGCATTCAATTGTGATGATTACGAGACTTATTGAAGAAACTAAGCACCAGATGTGATCGAAGAAGAGACGAGAGGAAGAAGATTTGCTTTCTTGAATAGAAACTATGTACAAACAAGGCTTATAAATAGATCCTAGAAATAGGAGTACACGTGTAAGCTACAGATTGGTACAACGTGAATAAAGTGCTAATACGATTTGTTTAAGTATGCTAATATCCCCCCCTCAAACGAACGGATCTGAGCTGATTGTGAGTTTGTCCCTGAGCTTTTTGAAGCGCGGCGTAGACAATGGCTTAGTGAATATGTCAGCTATCTTATCTTCGGTTTTGATTGGAACGAGTCGGAGAAGATTGTTGCTAATGTGTTCCCGGACGAATCTATGGTCAATCTCAATGTGCTTGGTTATCGCGTGATACACGGGATTGATCGCTAATGCGATGGCAGAGGTATTGTCGCAATGCAGATCAACAGGGTCGTTAGGGGTAATAAAGAAACCGGAGAGCAGACGTTTGAGCCATATAGTGTCAGCGGTTGAGGCGGCGAGAGCCCGGTACTCCGATTCCGTTGATGACCGGGATATTGTTGTTTGTTTCTTAACTGTCCACGACACCAGCGTGCTGCTAAGAAAGGTGCAGTATCCCGAAGTTGATTTTCGGTTTATGGGATCACTTGCCCAGTCGCCGTCGGAGTAGGTGGTGAGATGGAGATCTGATTTGTTGATCGGAAGACCAAAGTTCGTTGTTCCTTTGATGTACCGGATGAGGCGCTTGAGGAGAAAGTTGTGATCTGATTGTGGAGCGTGCATATGCTGAGATAAAGTATTGACAGCGTATGCAATATCCGGGTGAGTAATAGTGAGATATTGCAACGCGCCGGTGATCTTCTGATAGGTCATAGGATCAGACAACGTAGCTGACTCCATTGCAATGTCGACTTGGAGTTTGGTGCAGGAAGGATTTGCTGCGGAGTTGCAGTTAATGAGATTAGCTTGTTGAATGATGGATATAGCATACGATTCTTGTGACATAAAGTACTTATCTTGCTTATGTTGGATTCGTATGCCGAGGAAGTGGTTTGCAGAGCCAAGGTGTTTTAGCGCGAAAGTTTGATTGAGTTGATGAAGAAACGTGGAGATGGCATCTTTGTTGTTGTCGGTGATGAGTATATCATCCACGTATATGAGTAAGAACATTTTGGTGTGACCTTGGTGAAATATGAGAAGAGATGGGTCTGCCTTGCTCGGAGAGAATCCAAGACTAAAGAGATGATTGCAGAACGTTGTATACCATTGCCTCAGAGCTTGTTTGAGGCCAAATAATGCTTTCCGTAGAAGGCATACGTGATTCGAATAGGCGGGATCCTCGAATCCTTTGGGCTGCCTCATGTAGACAGTTTATTGAATGTCGCCATGAAGAAAGGCGCTCTCGACTTCTAGTTGGTGTATTTTCCAGTCGTGATGGAGAGCGATAGTGAATAGTACGCGAATGGTGGGTAGTTTAGCTACCGGACTGAAGGTTTTGACATAGTCGGGTCCAATTTTTTTTGATTGCCTTGTGCTACCAGCCGTGCCTTGAACCGAGCAACAATTCCATCGGCGTGTAGTTTCTTACGGTACGTCCATTTGCACCCCAAGATTTGCTTGTTCGAAGGAGCAGGTACCAGTTTCCATGTATCCTGATTTTGAAGTGCAAGAAATTTGACAGCCATGGCATTTTGCCATTCAAGTAGTCTGTTGGCCTCAGTGTAGCTGGTGGGATCCTGCTGAGAGATCTCGTTGAGAAGCAGATTTAAGCGAGTTGTGGGTTTGAGTGATCCGATTTTGGCACGAGTTATCATTGGATGCTTAGCCGCTAAGTTACTGGGAGAACTATGATCGTTGTCCGCTGGGGAACTTGTATGCGGAGGGCTGGTATGAGAGTTGAGCGGTGAGGTGTGACTGCTCGATAGTTTCTTTGACGAGGCTTTGTCCACGGTATGTTGGCTTGAGGTAACCTGCTGTAAAGTGGATGGCGATATTAGAAAAGATGGAGGAAAAACCGTTTGAGATGGTTTATGAGGTTGATGAGTTTTAGAGAAGGGAAAAGATGTTTCAATGAATTGAACATGACGAGAAACGATAATCCTGTTAGTTTCTCTGTTCAGACATTTATATCCTTTATAATTGCTGGTGTAGCCGAGGAAGACACATGATACAGAGTTGGGTGCAGTTTATGCCTATACTGCTTTGGTAGAAGTGGGAAGCACTCGCATCCGAAGGTGCGAAGATTGGCATAGTCAGGATTGGTGTTAAACATGAGCAGAATTGGAGAGACATTGTTGGTCGTAGACGTCGGCATTCGGTTGATAAGATGAGCAGCTGTTAAGACAGCATCAGGCCAGTACTTGGGAGGCGTCGGCATTCGGTTTCCATGTGAAGCAGCGTCCTGGCAGTATTGACGATGTGGCGGTGTTTGCGTTCGGCGACACCGTTCTGTTTCGGTGTGTAGGGGCAGGAGAGTTGGTGATGTATCCCTTTGGATTGAAGGAAATGTTGGAATTGTTGATTTATGAACTCATACCCGCCGTTGATACACATCACCTGTACTTGGCGAGCCGTATGTTTCTCAATGAAGTTTATGAAATTAGTGAAGATTGGTGTGACTTCAGTTTTAAACGTAAAAGGGAAAAATCCAAATATAGCGAGAATAATCATCAACAACTAGTAAGTAATAACGAGATCCTTGAATTGACGAAACGGGGGAAGGTCCCCAGACATCCGAATGAAGCATAGCTAGAGGAGTTTTTTTTCTATATACATAATTAGAAAAAACCTACTTGTGACTTTTACAGGTTTTACACGAAGTACAACTACGATTATTATTCTTTACACGTAAGAGCGGATGATCGTGCGAGATCTGATCAAGAATACGTTGGTGTGGATGCCCCAAGCGTTCGTGCCAATTGAGAGGAGTTGTCTGGCTGGAGGCAAGGGCCAGATGGGTGACGTCTGGTTTCTTGATCGAAATTGGATAGAGTCCGTCTTTGCAAGGACCGCTAAGCAAGATTCTGTTAGTCTGCAAATCTTTGAACAGAAATCCATTAGGTTCGAATATAATAGCGATTTGATTTTATGTCACAAGTTTAGATATGGAAATTAAATTATGGGATATGGAGGGTATATGCAGAAGATGAGATAAGAACAACTTACGCTCGGGGGTAGGAAGAATTCTCGTGCCAGAGTGCGCGATGGGAACTGATCTTCCATCCCCTACCATGACGTTGTCGGAGCCCTGATATATCGATGGTTGAACAAGGTTTTCGTGGCCGTGAGTCATGTGTGAAGATGCACCTGAGTCGAGATACCATTCAGATGACGGTGAATCAGCTGTTGCAATCAGAGCTTGTCCATTTGTTGCAGGCTGAGCGGAAGGTGTAGTGTAGTTCAGATTGTATCTGTGCCAGCAAACATCGGCCGAATGACCGCGCTTGGTGCAAATTTGGCAGATCAGAGAGGATTTTGATCCCTGTTTAGATCCAGAGGTAGTGATTTGCGGTGGACGACCGCGTCCGCGATGACCGCGACCACGGTTTACGTAGAGGGTGGTTTGATTGTCCTGCGCATTGGAGAAACACTTATTAGCATGGCGTAAAGACTGTCGAGGGACAGTGGTGTTTGCTGAGTCTGAATCATGGTTTGAAAGATTGGTAGGGAGGCGGTAAACCATTGACTATATGAAGTATGATGTCTTCGTTGTCAAGGCTACATTTGGCAGAGATGATTAGATCAACGGTTTTCTTTATTTCCATGAGGAATTCTTGCATCGGCATGTTGCGCATTGAGATGTTTTGGAGCTCGTTCTTGAGCTGCATTACTTTGGATCGATTGGCAGATTGAAATCTTGTTTGACGTGCGCTCCAAATTTCGTGACTGGATTCGAGATGCATAACGTAGGGAACCACGGTAGCTGAAATGGTGGAGGAGATCACAGCGACTAGATTTCTGTCTGTGAGAAGCCATTTTGATGCGTCTGATTCAGGATCTGAGTGATCTTGATCAACAGAGACCGGTGGAGGGGATTCCAGAAACGATTCGAAACCGTTCGCCTTGAAGAGTTTGAAGACCTGGTTCCGCCAGATTGGATGATAAATTTGAGAGAGGGATATAGAAGAGGCTTATCGGATGTATCGCCGATGCCCGCCGTCGTGCAAGAGGATGCAGCGGCAGAGACGGAGGAAGCCATGGAGATAGTCTCAGGTAGGGTCCGCTTCTGATACCATGAAGAAACTAAGCACCAGATGTGATCGAAGAAGAGACGAGAGGAAGAAGATGAATTGCTTTCTTGAATAGAAACTATGTACAGACAAGGCTTATAATTAGATCCTAGAAATAGGAGTACACGTGTAAGTTACAGATTGGTACAACGTGAATAAAGTGCTAATACGATTTGTTTAAGTATGCTAATACTTATGATTATTATATCTGTTCGTAAATGAAATAAGTGGAGAACATAAGAGCATTGTGCATATGATTGTTATTAGTGTTTTCATATTCAGTATATTTTAAAATTTTCTTTATTTGATTATATTCTAGATCTTTGCTTATAATTATTACAATATTTTATGTGTTTTCATATCAAGTAATGGAGAAATTATTTTGTGCAAATGCTGAACGCCGTTCAGAGATCAATCAGAATGGGCCATGTCACCCCCTGCTCAGTACTCGACTCGGTACTGCTCAGTACCGCTCGGTACCCGATTCTGTACGACGCATTCTGATTGATCTCCGAATGATAAATTGCATTCGGCCTCTTCACGGAATAATTTCTCCCAGTAATGATCTTGTTACTCTTAGAGGAGTACTAAATCAATTGAAATGATGCATACTCATAAACTAAAGGTTGTATAAGATATATTAATTTGAGAATAGAATATAAGTATGTTAAAGTGAGTCATATGGCCAATGGGCCTACGACAAATGCAATAATGGATAAGTGAGTTTAAAGTATTTTAATTGAAAAAGTTTTATAAATTTTATTTTCTTTAATGAAATAAAATGATGAGTAAAGTTTTGATGAATTTTAAATTTTCTTCGTAATTTATTATTTATGCAATAATAAATCTCACTGTTAATAGCCACATATCGTTCATCCCCATTTTTTGCCCATAGTCATAGTCCATCATTTCCGGCCACTCATCACATGTACCACCGACTGCCAGACCAAATAACCCTAAAAAAATAATATTGCAAAGAGAAATCCAACCCTCTTAACGAAAGGGGAAATTTCAATTTCACAATCAATAAAACTTTTGTTAGAATAATAGGATATAAATTATAATATGAGACATTTGAAAATAGTAAAATTTATTTCTGAATTAATGGATTACTAATTCCTCATATATAACTCTAATATAAAAATAAATTTAAAATTGTTTAATTCTATCCTTATATAAATTCTATTTGGAGGCTATCATCATGATATAAATTATAACATAATTTTCAAATATATATTTTTTTCTTTTATAAGTGCTTGAAGGAAATTTTTCTTGTTACTTTGGTGTTTTCTTTTATAAGTGCTTGGAGGAAAATTTTCTTGTTAGTTTTGTGATAAATTGCCTTGAAAGACATTTTATTTATTGAAATTTGTACTATAGGATTATTTCAACAAATCCATCAATTTGTTTCATTAGATTGCATAAACCATAAGTTTCATACAATTAAATTTACACTTTCCAAGTATATATTAACTAATAAGCTTTGAAAAAAGTACTTTTTTCAAAATAAGTTACGCTAGCTACAACATTGTATAAATAAAGGATTCGTTTGGGATGACTTTTTTGCTGCTTCTTAAAGCAGCTTTCAAGTACAAAAATTTCAACTTTTGTACTAAAAAGCTGTATTAAGAAGCAGTAAAAAAGACGTCCCAAACGATGCCAAAGTTGTGATGGAGAAATCAACTTCTTTAATATAGTTGCATAAATCTGTTTTTCATCACAAATTTTTTTAAAAAGTAGCAGTAACGTAGCAAATTGAGGCTTCTTTTGGGATGAATTTTTTTATTGCTTCTTAAAATAGCTTTCAAGTTTAAAAACTAAATTTTTTATACTAGAAAGTTGCTTTAAGAAGAAGTAAG
>NW_021319063.1:763448-847403 GCF_001605985.2 Dendrobium catenatum
GTTTTGATTGGAACGAGTCGGAGAAGATTGTTGCTAATGTGTTCCCGGACGAATCTATGGTCAATCTCAATGTGCATAGTTATCGCGTGATACACGGGATTGATCGCTAATGCGATGGCAGAGGTATTGTCGCAATGCAGATCAACAGGGTCGTTAGGGGTAATAAAGAAACCGGAGAGCAGACGTTTGAGCCATATAGTGTCGGCGGTTGAGGCGGCGAGAGCCCGGTACTCTGATTCCGTTGATGACCGGGATACTGTTGTTTGTTTCTTAACTGTCCACGACACCAACGTGCTGCTAAGAAAGGTGCAGTATCCCGAAGTTGATTTTCGGTTTATGGGATCACTTGCCCAGTCGCCGTCGGAGTAGGTGGTGAGATGGAGATCTGATTTGTTGATCGGAAGACCAAAGTTCGTTGTTCCTTTGATGTACCGGATGAGGCGCTTGAGGAGAAAGTTGTGATCTAATTGTGGAGCGTGCATATGCTGAGATAAAGTATTGACAGCGTATGCAATATCCGGGTGAGTAATAGTGAGATATTGCAACGCGCCGGTGATCTTCCGATAGGTCATGGGATCAGACAACGTAGCTGACTCCATTGCAGTGTCGACTGGGAGTTTGGTGCAGGAAGGATTTGCTGCGGAGTTGCAGTTAATGAGATTAGCTTGTTGAATGATGGATATAGCATACGATTCTTGTGACAGAAAGTACTTATCTTGCTTATGTTGGATTCGTATGCCGAGGAAGTGGTTCGCAGAGCCAAGGTGTTTTAGCACGAAAGTTTGATTGAGTTGATGAAGAAACGTGGAGATGGCATATTTGTCGTTGCCGGTGATGAGTATATCATCCACGTATATGAGTAAGAACATTTTGGTGTGACCTTGGTGAAATGTGAGAAGAGATGGGTCTACCTTGCTCGAAGAGAATCCAAGACGAAAGAGATGATTGCAGAACGTTCTATACCATTGCCTCAGAGCTTGTTTGAGGCCAAATAATGCTTTCGGTAGAAGGCATACGTGATTCGGATAGGCGGGATCCTCGAATCCTTTGGGCTGCCTCGTGTAGATAGTTTCTTGAATGTCGCCATGAAGAAAGGCGCTCTCGACATCTAGTTGGTGTATTTTCCAGTCGTGATGGAGAGCGATAGTGAATAGTACGCGAATGGTGGGTAGTTTAGCTACCAGACTGAAGGTTTCGACATAGTCGGGTCCATATTTTTTTTGATTGCCTTGTGCTACCAGTCGCGCCTTGAACCGAGCAACAATTCCATCGGCGTGTAGTTTCTTACGGTACATCCATTTGCACCCCAAGATTTGCTTGTTCGAAGGAGCAGGTACCAGTTGCCATGTATCCTGATTTTGAAGTGCAAAAAATTCGGCAGCCATGGCATTGTGCCATTCAAATAGTCTGTTGGCCTCAGTGTAGCTGGTGGGATCCTGCTGAGAGATCTCGTTGTGAAGCAGATTTAAGCGAGTTGTGGGTTTGAGTGATCCGATTTTGGCACGAGTTATCATTGGATGCTTAGCCTCTATGTTGCTGTGAGAACTATGATCGTTGTCCGCTGGGGAACTTGTATGCGGAGGGCTGGTATGAGAGTTGAGCGGTGAGGTGTGACTGCTAGATAGTTGCTTTGACGAGGCTTTGTCCACGGTATGTTGGCTTGAGGTAACATGCTGTAAAGTGGATGGCAGTATTAGAAAAGATGGAGGAAAACCCGTTTGAGATGGTTTATGAGGTTGATGAGTTTTAGAGAAGGGAAAAGACATTTCAATGAATTGAACATGACGAGAAACGATAATCCTGTTAGTTTCTCTGTTCAGACATTTATATCCTTTATAATTGCTGGTGTAGCCGAGGAAGACACATGATACAAAGTTGGGTGCAGTTCATGCCTAGAGTGCTTCGGTAGAAGTGGGAAGCACTCGCATCCGAAGGTGCGAAGATTGGTATAGTCAGGATTGGTGTTAAACATGAGCAGAATTGGAGAGACATTGTTGGTCGTAGGCGTCGGCATTCGGTTGATAAGATGAGCAGCTGTTAAGACAGCATCAGGCCAGTACTTGGGAGGCATAGACGCGGTGTGAAGCAGCGTCCTGGCAGTATTGACGATGTGGCGGTGTTTGCGTTCGGCGACACCGTTCTGTTCCGGTGTGTAGGGGCAGGAGAGTTGGTGATGTATCCCTTTGGATTGAAGGAAATGTTGGAATTGTTGATTTATGAACTCATAACCGCCGTCGGTACACATCACCTGTACTTGGCTAGCCGTATGTTTCTCAATGAAGTTTATGAAATTAATGAAGATTGGCGTAACATCAATTTTAAAAGTAAACGGAAAAATCCAAATATAACGAGAGTGATCATCTATAACAAGTAAGTAATAATGAGAGCCTTGATTTGAGGAAACAGGAGAAGGCCCCCAAACATCCGAATGTAGCAGAGCAAGAAGAGTTCTTTTACGAGTTACAGAATTAGGAAAAACCAACTTGTGGCTTTTACACGTTTTACAGGAAGTACAACTACTATTGTTATTCTTTATACAAAGAAGCGGATGATCTTGCGAAATTTGATCAAGAATACGTTGGTGAGGGTGCCCCAAACGTTCATGCTAGTTGGGATGATTTGTCTGACTGGTAGCGAGGGCCAGTTGAGTGACATCAGGTTTCTTGATCGAAATTGGGTAGAGTCCGGCTTTGCAGGGACCTTGAACAAGAATTTTGTTATATGCAAGTCCTTCAACAGAAAACCGTTAGGCTCAAATGTAATAGAGATTTAGTTTTCAGTTACAATTTAGAAATGGAAATTAAATTATGTAATATGGCAGGTATATGCAGGAGATGAGATAAGAACAGCTTACGCTCGGGGGTTGGAAGAATTCCCGTGCCAGAATGTGCAATGGGAACTGATTTTCTATTCCCGACCATGACATTATCAGGGCCTTAATAGATCGACGGTTGAACAAGATTTTCATGACCGTGTGTCATGTGTGAAGATGCACCTGAGTCAAGATACCACTCCGTTGAAGACGAATCAGCTGTTGCAAGCAAATCTTGTCCATTGGTTGTAGACTGAGAGGAGGGCGTGGTGTAGTTCGGATTGTGTATGTGCCAGCGGACATCGGCAGAGTGACCGCGTTTAGTGCAGATCTGGCAAATCAGAGAGGATTTGGAGCCCTGTTTGGATCCAGATGGGTTTATTTGTTGTGGACGACCGCGTCCACGGCGACCACGGCCGCGGTTTGCGTAGAGAGCAGTTTGGTTGTCAGGTGCTTTAGAGAAACGTTGAGAGTCTTGACAAATGTGTATTTCTTCACTTATTAGCATGGCGTAAAGACTGTCGAGGGACAGTGGTGTTTGTTGAGTCCGAATCACGGTTTGAAAGATTGGTAGGGAGGCGGTAAACCATTGACTATATGAAGTATGATGTCTTCATTGTCAACGGTTTTCTTTATTTCCATGAGGTATTCTTGCATCGGCATGTTGCGCATTGAGATGTTTTGGAGCTCGTTCTTGAGCTGCATTACTTTGGATCGATTGGCAGATTGAAATCTGGTTTGAAGTGCGCTCCAAATTTCGTGACTGAATTCGAGATGCATAACGTAGGGAATCACGGTAGCTGAAATGGTGGAGGAGATCACAGCAGCTAGATTTCTGTCTGTGAGAAGCCATTTTGATGCGTCTGATTCAGGATCTGAGTGATCTTGATCAACAGAGACCGGTGGAGGGGATTCAAGAAACGATTCGAAACCGTTCGCCTTGAAGAGTTTGAAGACCTGGTTCCGCCATATTGGATAATTGTCCATAGAGAGCTGATGGGGGACGAGAGACTTGAGATTAGAGATGATAAATTTGAGAGAGGGATATAGAAGAGGCTTATTGGATGTATCGCCGATGCCCGCCGTCGTGCGAGAGGATGCAGCGGCAGAGACGGAGGAAGCCATGGAGATAGTCTCAGGAAGGGTCCGCTTCTGATACCATGAAGAAACTAAGCACCAGATGTGATCGAAGAAGAGACGAGAGGAAGAAGATGAATTGCTTTCTTGAATAGAAGCTATGTACAGACAAGGCTTATAATTAGATCCTAGAAATAGGAGTACACGTGTAAGTTACATATTGGTACAACGTGAATAAAGTGCTAATACGATTTGTTTAAGTTTGCTAATACTTATGATTATTATATCTGTTCGTAAATGAAATAAGTGGAGAACATAAGAGCATTGCGCATATGATTGTTATTAGTGTTTTCATATTCGATATATTTTAAAGTTTTCTTTATTTGATTATAATTTAGATCTTTGGTTATAATTATTACAATATTTTATGTGTTTTCATATCAAGTAATGGAGAATTATTCTGGCGTTCAGAGACCAATCAGAATGGGCCACATCACCCCCTGCTCAGTACTCGACTCAGTACTGCTCAGTACCGCTCTGTAACCGACTCAGTACGGAGCATTCTGGTTGATCTCCAGATGATAAACTGTGTTCCGCATCCGCACAAAATAATTTCTCCAAGTAATGATCTTATTACTCTTAGTGGAGTACTAAATCAATTGAAATGATGCATACTCATAAACTAAAGGTTGTATAAGATATACTAATTTGAGAATAGAATATAAGTATTAAAGTGAGTGCTATGGCCAATGGACCTATGATAAATGAAATGTCATGCAATAATGGATAAGTGAGTTTAAAGTATTTTAATTGAAAGATTTTTATAAATTTTATTTTCCTTAATGAAATAAAATGATGAGTAAATTTTTTATGAGTTTTAAATTTTCTTCGTAATTTATTATTTATGCATTTATAAATCTCACTGTTGATAGCCACATATCGCTCATTCCCATTACCCACCCATAGCCACAGTCCATCATTACCGGTCACCCGTCACCTCTAACACTGAGTGCCAAACCAAACAACCCTCAAAAAAGATAATCTTGCAAAGAGAAATCTAACTCTCTTAACGAAAGGGGAAAATTCAATTTCACAATGAATAAAACTTTTGTTAGAATAATAGGATATAAACTATAATATGAGACATTGGAAAATAGTTAAATTTATTTCTAAATTAATGGAATACTAATTCCTTATATATAACTCTAATATAAAAATAAATTTAAAATTGTTTAAGTCTATTCTTATATAAATTCTATTTGGAGGCTATCATTATGATATAAATTATAACATAATTTTCAAATATATATTTTTTTCTTTTATAAGTGCTTGAAGGAAATTTTTCTTGTTACTTTGGTGATAAATTGCCTTGAAAGACATTTTATTGATTGAAATTTGTACTTAGGATTATTTCAACAAATCCATCAATTTGTTTCATTAGATTGCCTAAACCATAAGTTTCATACAATTAAATTTACCCTTTCCAAGTATATATTAAGTTATTAACTAATAAGCTTTGAAAAGTACTTTTTTCAAAATAAGCTACGCTAGCTACAACATTGTATAAATTAAGGATTCGTTTGGGACGGCTTGTTTGCTGCTTCTTAAAGCAGCTTTCAAGTAGAAAAATTTCAACTTTTGTACTAGAAAGCTGTTTTAAGAAGCATTAAAAAAGACGTCCCAAACGATGCCAAAGTTGTGATGGAGAAATCAACTTCTTTAATATAGTTGCATAAATATGTTTTTCATCACAAATTTTTTTAAAAAGTAGTAGTAATGTAGCAAATTGAGGCTTCTTTTGGGATGACTTTTTTATTGCTTCTTAAAATAGCTTTCAAGTTTAAAAACTAATTTTTTTATACTAGAAAGTTGCTTGAAGAAGAAGTAAGAAAACCGTCCCAAATGAAGCATGATAGTCAAATAAAATTATGATTGCTATCTGAAAAATAAAGTTGTTAGAAAGCTATTCTAAATATACTCTTAATATATATTATTAATAAATTTAGGCAAATTTTTAATCATGATAGATTTTAAATTCTTAAATTTATTTTAAAACAAAATAATATAAATAATTTATGTGTTATACTCATTGTAGAATAAATCTATTCATTAAAACTTATCATAATTTTTTTTTAATGAGGACATCAGCTGACACTAATTTTATTCTTTTTTATTCTGCTTCGCACCTTTCTGGAGTTAAATCTGCATGTCCTACTTACCTTATGACGAACTGTAAGTTTTAAAAAAATAAAAATAAAATGTAAACTAAGCCCACCTTAGCTATTTTACTTCTTATTGGGCCGCTACCGCTCCGGCCCAGGATTCTATAACATCAGCCCAAACAGTTTGGGTTTAAATCCGCTTTTTAAAAGAGGCGAATTCATTGAAGCTATTGTACTTTTCGATTATGACTATTTATATGTATCATTATGAAAATCATAATAATATTATCCATAATATAGACAATTTAAATAAAAAAATTAGGATAAATCTCAAAATTATAGAATTTATTTGAAAATAAATATAATATAAATTTTACTTGAATATGCATGTGTTGTATTTATCATAAAGCAAATTGACAGTTTAGAGGATATTTTATTATTATTATTCATATATGTGCAGAAAGCAGCGGATAAACCAATATATATTTTTTGCATCATATATCGGAAGGAAAAACTCTGAACTATATGAAATTCGGACAATATAATATTATTTTCGTGTCAATTCACAACCGGGCTTGTAGCTTTTTCACGAACGCATATTCAGCCCACAGTTACAGCCCAGTTGTGGGAACTGGCTTATAAGCTTATTAGCAATATAAGCAATATATCGTAGCTTTTTCTAAAAAAAATTATTTATATAATGCACAATATTTACTATTATGTGTAGCTTAAAAGAAATTAAAGTGAAAGTAGTAGTGATAATCTTTAGTATTCTTCTTTTTTTCTCTCATTATCTTACAATTATAGGTGTTAGATTTAATTTTGTCGGTAGATGATCCTCTGGCTAGGGGTGTCAATTTTTGACACGACCCGAAACCCAACCCGAATCTGATACGAAAAAATCCCGGTTCCGATCAACCCGGACCCGAACCGGGTCGGATTTGGGTTCAACAAATCAACCAGTTTTAAAAATCGAGTAGGGTTCAGGTTGACCCAGCAACTCGAAATTGACCCGAAAATTATCCGAAATTGACACGAAAACTCGTATTTGACCCGAAAACCCAAAATTGACCAGTTTTAACCCGTAAATTGAAGTTTGACCCGATTTATGACTCGAAAACTAGCAATTTTGGGTCAACCGTACCCCGGGTCATTCGTGTCAGGTCGGGTTGACCCAGACTTGAATCAGGTCGGGTTCGGGTCCGAATACCTGACCCGTTTTTAAAATCGGGTCGGGTACAGGTTGACCCGAATAGTTCCGAGTTCGACCACAACCCGACCTGTTGACCCGAATTAACACCCCTAACTCTGACTGTACTAATGAACTAATATGATAATGGATGAAGATAGATTAAAAGTAGTCCACAAGGTCTAATATATGTAATACAAGCATCAATGGATATTAAAGATATAAAAAGATTTAAAATGTTCTTCAATATCTATTTATAGTGATCAAAGGGCTACAAAAAATAGTATAATCGTAAAGAAATAATTAAAAAATATAACATAATGTCTAAATCCAAATTGTCTATGATAAATGTCAACCCCTAATAGTAACACTTGTCAAGTGCTTCAAGGCAAGTGTGTTGGACATTGACGAGTCGATAGAGCTATGAATCATCATATTTTTTTTTCTTTTGGTAGGCCGTCACGAGGTGTTGTTAGGTTCACCTAAGAACAAAATGTGAGTGTGTTTAGGTTACAATATTGATGGGATCCGAGGTAGGCTAATTTTAATGGGCAAGCTTAAACCCAATTGGATGGATGTTTTTCTGTAATTCCAACAAGTTGGGTTTTATGGTTCTTGGGCGAGCTCTTCTGTGGGAAATGCCAAGCAAATATCGAGCAATACCAAACAATAACGAGGAATATCATCATGTGAAGACCAATACCGAGCTATACCGAGCTATACAAAAAATACATAGTTTTTTCTAGAGAAAACTCGGTATGTGCTCGGTATTGCTCGATATTGCTCGGTATAGCTCGGTATAACTCGGTATTGGTCTTCACATGATGATATTCCTCGTTATTACCAAATAATATCTAGCAATACCGAGCAAAAACCGAGTTTTTTGGTGTTGGGAGGACGCATCTCTACGTCAGGTGGGAGGACGCAATAAAAATTCCTTCTGTGGGCTCACTAAGTGTGAGTTAATCTACAGCGACTCATTAATTATCTATTAAATACATGAAAAGATGTTTATGAGTATACAATAAATATATAAAAATTTTGCCTAAAATTTTTCATAATATTATTAAATCATTATTGGCTTCAACTTCTTGCTTACTGTTCTTCTTAAATCTCTTTTCTTGTTTGGCATGTGCACATTTTCATGATAAGATATGGAAATATAATGGCATTTAGTGTTGTAAATGAATATGATGTTAACGGGTGCTATACAATTTAGTTTTTTTATTTTATATTATATTTAACTCAAGTTTCAATAATAATTCATATTTGTTTATTCTTTTTAGATCAAATTTAAATTATTATTATTTTAAATCAAAGCTAATAAATTATATAAATATACCGAAAATTTAATATATAACTTCAACTTATTTATAATTCTTCATCAAAATTGTTGGTATGTTCACTCATTATTTTTTCTCATGATATACATTTTTAAATTTTTAATAAAATTTCTATTTAAACTTTCACCAAGCTATTAAATAAAAATGAATTTTTATCACAGTTGTCTATTGTAAATTGTTTTTAATTCAAATAGAATTAAAAAAAAAAAGAGTATAAATATAAAATTGACCATTTAATAAAAAAACTTAGGTTTTGTTCGGGATGGCTATCTTACTGTTTTTTAAAACAGTTTTCTAGTATAAAATTTTTAATTTTTTTATTAGATCACTATTTTTAAAAACAGTAAAAAAAGTTGTCACAAACGAAGTCTTAGTCATCTTTAGATGAGTATTTTATAGTTCTTCATCAATTATTTATTTTTTTTAAAAAAAAAGAAACATACATGCATGCTTACAAATATATATAATAATTGTGTGGATAAATATTCAAAATTATTTATCATGCATCAATATTTTAAAAGTTCATTCAAATTATTAATAACTTATTTTTTTTAATGCAGTCTTTTATTTACACTCATAATATGGTATGCTCGCATTAGATATATAATTTATATAAATAAAATGTAAGCGAAGATTAAAATAAGCTATATAATGCAAATTAAAGGTTCATTTAGGGTAACTTTCTCAGCCCGCAACCACAATTTTTATTTGACCATTAATTTTTTACTTATTTTGAAAAAATTTCTAAATAACTAGCAGCTTTACAAGTACAACCATTTTCTTATAAAAAACTACAGTCGTTCCCAACTGGCCCTTAATTTGTTAGAAATTTAGCTTTCATTTTGTTTCGGATGATGATAAACTTTTTTTAAAATAACATTTTCATAAAGAAAATCACATAATTTTTTCCTAATTTAAGAAAAGTAAGAGCTACCTCTATATTTTCTTTCAATTTTCATAACAATCTCTATATTTTCTTCTAAACCAACTAAATTTTGGTTTATATGTCACAACAAAGTAAACAGTAGAAGTAAATGATTATGTCTCCAATGTTTTTTAAAATTATAGAAAGCTTTTCAAGTATCATTATTTATATTAAAGGAAAGGCTACTTGTGCATAATCTTCTTAAATTCTAAGCAAATCAAAGCATCCAATGATGTTATATGAATCTTCTTTTTGAATGAAAAAGGCAGTTGGAGTCCCAATGATAGCAGTACCCACTTCTAACTTAAAAAACAAATCTACTGATAAATAAATAAATCAATCAAATTAATTATAAGAGTCATTGGTAGGGCTTACTTTATACAAGTTATTCATGTGAGGAGAATAAGCTCATCTATTATTGTACAAAAAAGATGAGGAGGACCACAAAAGGACCAGCTTGGGATGGTGATGGTAAATCAATCTTTAATTCATGCATGAATTAATTATCATCATGACATCATTATTAATGCAAAGAATACATGATTACATGGATTAAGAGAGCTTAGTTTTATTATTATGCACATAAGATATGGGATGATGTCATCATTATCCTTGTCTTAGATGGCATGTGAACATGAAATGGTAATGGTGACATCACAAACATTTAATTTAACCAAAATGGTGACATTGTATGCATTTTATTAGGGTTGTCAAATTGGTTAACAGATCAGATTCTGGTCCGATTCGAAATTGATCTGATATCAATATGACGACCCTAACCAGACCTATATATATATATATAATAAATGAGTTGAAGAATGTGAATATGAATATGCCTCGTTAGTAATGTAGATGGCTTGAACGTGACCAAATAACTTGTTTTGATTATTATTATTTTTTAACTTCTTAGCTATATAGTTGAGGTTAATTGATCAAAAATAAGTGGAATGTATCCACAAGCGAAGGAATTTGAGGAAAAAAAAATTTGAACATGTCACTTTGTGGTTAAAATTAGGTTCGAGATATAATCGTAACATACTTTCCAATTTAAAAAGGTCGAACAAAATTTCAGACCCAAACATGACCTGTTTATTAAATTGTTCAACCCCAACGTGAATTTTCTAATATGGACCAAATCGAATTGTTGGTCAGATCATTTATTAGCACCCGTACATCATCTCTTATATATTTCTTTGGTGAGTTAAAAAAAATAGAATTAATGAATTAGTTTTTTACTGAGTTGTTGTGGGAAAGAAAGAAAAGAAACAATTCATCACTTTTTTATTGAGAAGTATAAGATGAAGTATTATAATTAATTGGCATATATACTCCATTATAATAATGATCTTAGATCAATAATGAATTACATATTAAATATAAATTATTTCAAAAATAATCAGTACTAAATAACTGTGATTTTAATCTTTTTACTAATTAAAAATATATATTAGTTGAAATATTATTTTTCAATGTAATTGGAATATTCTCCCACCTTCATATTTAGCAGATAAGAAGTTAGAAGCAGCTTTGTGAGTGCTTATCCATTCATGACAGTCAACGACAATTCCATTATTTTTTGGGCCCAATCAGTCACTTTCACCGGGCCCATTGTGGCCCGGTAGTAGGGGACCAGATTGATTTTACTAATAGTGGTGCGGTCCTTTCACGTTGAGTAACTACTAGCTAATAATTTAGGAAAAAAATTTATCTAAGGATATCAGATTTAAAATATATTTGAATAAATTTTAATTTAATTTCTTAGATAATTAATTAAATTTTAAATTATATATATCTCAACTGAAATTTAATGCATTTAATTTTTGTCAATAATACTATAATAATGTAATTTTGTCCTCGAACAAATAAAGGATTGTGTTTGATAGTCTATAGTTATCATAAAATTTATCAAATAATCATGACATAAATATTTGAATATTATTAAAAATATATATTGATTGGGCACAAATCTCGAAGCAAATTTGAATTGAAAACTTTAAAATGTAATTTCAGGATCATCCAAACTTTGATTTCAGTTAACTTATTGTAGAACTGAACATCTCGAAAAGACGAACCTAAAAAAACAAAATTTGATCAAATCTGAGCTCAAATGGGTCCAAATCCATGGTCTAAAGTACATCTAGAACCTTCAAAGCATAAGTTGGAGTACCAAATGATTTTAAAATGTGACATGCTTATATTAATCGAGTGCGTCGACGAGACGGATCCAACAAGCCCAAGTTCACTAAATTCTAACAACATTAGGACACTCAAATATGTGATAAACAGTCCATAGGGAGTTGATATCGACTGTCCATCCGAAACACTCATAACATATCCTTGATCTTCTTTATATTTACTAGTCATGTCACTCTAAAAAAACTATAAATATAACCCACACTTTACAAGATTATGGAACGAAAAGTACTATCACTCTACTTCCATGTATATTCTAGCCCGAAACTATTTTAATTTACAACTAAAAAGATCGATAGAATTTAAACAATTATTAATAATTAAATAACACACTTTTAAGCTATAAATTTTATATATCATAAGAAAAATACTTAATTAAAATTAATACTATATTAATCTTAAAATAACTAAATAATTTGAAATTCATCATAGCAAAATTTTGATTGAATTATCCTACCTATCTTTTTTCATTGGTGTTTAGTTCAAATGTGCTCTTGCACTTTATATAGCTATCTAAGCTTCCTTTGTTTAATTTATTGATGACTTCATTCATTTGTTTGCTTGCATGCGTTTTTACTTAATCATTGGTTCATTAAATTAAGAACATACTTTTTGCAAACGCATTTCAACGTAAGTGTCGAGGATAAGTCTTATTTATAACAACCGATTTGTTTTAATTGAAATTTATTCAATGTTATCTAAATAAAAGTATTATGCAGTTAATAATTAATAATTTCATTTACCAAACATAATATTATTTCATCTTGTTTATCTTTAATTAATGTATTTTATCCTCTTTTTTAAATAAAGAATATAATATTATGTGGAATAATAAATTATCATTATAAATAATCTTTATTTATTGCAATTAGTTTGAGTGATAAAATAATATGGCAGCTTAATGTGGATAAACTAGAGGTGTCAATAAATGGTCCGACCCAAAAAAATTCAGATTTGAGTTGACCCATTTAATAAAAGAGTCGGATTTGGGTCTAAAATTTTGATCAATTTATTAAACTGGTGATATGTTGGTATGATCTTTATATTTTCTTTTCAACTAACCTAAATTCTATGTTCTATAATTTATAAATATTTTTTTAAATCAAAATGGGTTATCATGTTAGGTTCAAGTCGTTCAGGTTACCAAGGGGGTTTGGATCGGATCTGGTAATTTGACTCGTTTGTTAAATATGTCGGTTCATATTGATTGGATTAAAGTCGGGTCAAATTCGTGTTGGACCATATTTGATCACTTAAAAAGTTTCAAATGGAGATTTGTGGAAAATTTGCTTAAGGAAGCAAATCACTTCTACCTAAAAGATATATGGGAATAATATTATAGTTGCCAATAATATATATTATAATAAAGGTATTGTTAATCAATTTTATTCTTTTATTCAATCCTTTATCGTGCTAATTTTTATATGAAAATAAATTACGGTCTCAAGCATGAATGAAAAAATTAAGAGATTATTTAGAAAAATCTAATTTTTGTTCTGTTAGGTTTTTTTTTTTTTTTTTTGCTCTACCACTATCTTAACAAGACCATTTAATACATTTTGACACCCCTAAGTTAATATAATAGACACCTAAAGATTATTAATATCTATCAATAATACTCTAATTTCGCAAAACAAAAAACAACTAAATATTATTTATCCCATTCATGATTGCCTATTAAATACTTTATGAGAAATATGTTTTGGAAATCAAAATTAAAATATTTTAAATTTATATTAAAAAATATGACCTCATGTTACACGAGTTTTTGCTATCCTCCTCATTTCTCTACTATCAATTAAACAAATTTTCATGACATTTGACCTATCACCTATGCATCATCTTCATTTAATTTATATTCCTTTTTGTTAGCCCACAAAAGCAACCACACTTTTCTCATGTGCAAAGCCAAAGGGTTCATACCCAATAAAGCGTACACATTATGTTTCTCATTTATATGCTTTGTTGTTTTATATTTTAATAAAAAAATATGATTAACGATCACTCAAATTAGTAACATTTTACATTATTTTTACATTAATAAAATAAAAAAAAATAATTGTCAACCATCCTCTTCTATAATGAGCGGAAATTTTAAGTCGATTTCTTACTATTTTAATTTTCATACCACATTCATAATTCTTATTTGGTACTGTTTTTTTATTACTTTTTTAAAAAAATTAACAAATTCAAAAAATTATTTTCCCTACAGAAACATTACAAAATAATAAAAAAATTATCATAAATGAAACCTAAGTGTAGTTATAAGTCTTGAGCTTTAACAAATCTTATAAATATTTATATTGTGATGTATTTATATTCTTATTTTATTTTTGAGATCACAACCATAATTCTTGTTTGGTAGTGTTTTTTTATTATTAAAAAAAAATTAACAAATTCAAAAAATTACTTTCCCTACAGCAGAATTATAAAATAATAAACAAAATTATCATAAATGGAACCTAGGTGTAGTTATAAGTCTTGAGCTTTAACAAATCTTATAAATATTTATATTGTGATGTATTTATATTCTTCAATAAGCATACAGTTAAATTCATTAATAAAAAAATTAATTTATCAACATTCATTAAATATTATAAATATTACTGAATGAAATATATCAGTTTTAAAAAAACTTCATAAATCGTTTATATTTATTAGCATGACTAATGATATATCATCAAAAAATATTTTTTTATCAGGCACAAATCTTGAGGCAAAACCATGTTGGACACTCATGAAATTAAATTTGGGACTATCTAAACTTAGATTTCGGAAAACTTACAGTCAACATGAATGTCTCAAAAATACAAACCCAACGATACCAAATTCGACATAATCTGAGCCAAATGGGACCAAATCGAAGATCTGCAACTCATTTAGAAAGTTCAAATCATAAATTTGATGATCAAACGATTTCCAAATGTGACATTCTTATAGTCGAATCGAACGGCTCAACGAGACAAATCCAACGAGCCCAAGATTGTCAAATTTTGATATCATTAAGACATACAAATGCTCAGTAAATGATCCACAATCAAGGGGATCAACATCGCTCGTCCATTCAAACCACTACCAACTTACCCTTGATCTCTCTCCTATTTAATGGTCATGACACTCGCAGAAAACTATAAATAGACGCATCATTTCTCATGAAAAAGGAGACTCAAGCAAGGAACATAAGGAAGAAAGTGAAACTAGAATTTTCTTGCCACCACACTCCTAAACCCTCGCCCGGCGGACCGCCGGATTTCCGTTCGGCCACAAACTATCGCTACACTTCCGCTGGGCCACCGACTAACTCTGGACTTATGTCTGTCCGCCGACTAACACGGACTTCCGCCCTATCATCAACTTATGCTGGACTTTCGCCCTGCCATCTACTGACGTCAGATTTCCACCTGGCCATCAGCTGTCGTCGAACTACTACCCGACTGACAACTAACGATGAATTTCCACCGGACAACCGTACGTCATCGGATTTCCATCCAATCTTTGTTCATCGGTTGATTTCAACCAGACAGTTGACCGTTGTAATTTGATCGTCTTTAATTTCAAGGACGAGCAAGACATTTGTAATCTATTCAAATACTTGTGTAATTATTTCAACTGGGAGTGGCCCCGTGATTTTTCCATTTTTCAAAATTTTCCACGTAAATAATCTTATGTTTCTGAATTCTCCGCTTGTGTGCTGGATATCCATGTAACATTGAAATGAAAAATTCTAACTCCATCACCGCGTATATTCTAGCCGACAACAACTATACATTGAAATCATTTGCATCTTATATATAATTAAATTGGATTAATACCCTAAAATTACTTAAACAATATTTTAAAATTCAAATATGTTCAATATCAGAAATTTTTTTAAAAAAATTTGTCTGACGCTTATGTTTCTTTCCAAATATTTTCTGTGACGTGGGAATGGGAAAATCTCCGATAGCCACACGAGGATGGGTTGGGCCCTTTAGATTGCGAGGTGGAGTTTGGCTGTCGAATGCTGAAGCAAAGGAACAAAGCCATGTGAGAGCATTTTGGATTCTTCCCTTTTGCCTTTTAGCTCTTAGAAAGCATATTTATTTCATTTTATTTTTAAATGAAAAATACTATGTTGCTACTTTATAATCTTTTATATATGAAAACACTAAAATATAGAAAGAGAAAAATTATTATCTGACATTCTTCTTTAATTGTATGACTAATATTAATATTTTAGTTCATAAATTTTGAAGAAATGTGATTTTAATTATTTGAATATTATATTTTATTTTAGTTTTTATATTAATTAATGTTATGCATTTAATTAACTAAAATTGTTTAAATCCTAAATGATAACCATGATTTACAAAATAGGATTCAGAAAAGAATTTATGATTAATTTTTTAATTAAAATTTTAAATTTTATTAGCCGCATATTTTGAAAAAAAAAATTATTATAACTCAAAATTTAAGAGTTGAGAGGTGCTCATCCTATCTAACCATGCATTATCCCATCTAGTTGTTGCTAGCTTGTTATCGTATCGGCCATCTATTGCTACTAACCGTTAGCCATCGCCGGCATCACCACGACCAAACATCACTGTCACCGCCACCACCAACACCAACCACTGTTGAGAGTTGCTACAACCTCAAACTTGTCACTACCCCCACCATCTAGCCACATAAAATCAATTTATGTGATACTCAAAAAAAAAAAAAAAAAGCATATGCAAGATACCAAATCTTTTTTAATTTCAAATAAAACATAATTAAAATAAAATAAAAAAATCCCATTAGAATTTAAATTAAAAAATATATATTGGTTAATAAAATAATTAAATTTAATTCTTAATTTATTTTAATCAATAAAAAACCCTCTTTTATCATATTATTTTTCTTATTATACTGTAATTAATAAGTTATATATTTTATTGTAACTAAATACTTTAGTCATTAATATCTTATAAAAATGTAACAAATTACTACTTTTAAACATAAAAAATAGCTTCAAATATTAATCAAGGTCTTAGAAAATGTGACTAAAAATCATACTACAAATATATATATATAACTCATTTCTCAATCATAAAAATAATAACTAAAAATTAATAGTTAATTAATACCACTAAAACAAACTTTACTAAATAATTACAAAATTTATTGTGAATATTATTTAATATGAATTCACTTTCACAAAATGCATGAAAAATCTCTATGGGTGGACATAGTAGCACGAGTGTGGACCAATGCACTATTAAGAAGGGAACAAGAACTGCCATGGAAGTGCAAAGGGAAGGCTTGTTTGGGACAATCCAGTGTGTAGGTCAGTTCCTCAAAATCTTCAATGGTTGAGCTATTATAAAGGAATTCAAGGAGTAGAATAGAATCACTCGAGTGGTCCTGCATTTTTCTTTCAAAGTTTCTTGTGATAGATTGGCTTATTAGTTTGAATTTAGAAATATTTTTGAGGTAGAAGCGGCCTATAAAATCTTTAGCTATGCTCTTAATTTGATTGGAAATTAAGATTAAGTTAGGGAAATCTTTATCACTACTTTCTAGAGTAGTTTTTTTAACCTAAGAGTGTAATGATAAATATAAGAGAAAAGATTTATCTTATTCTATTTGAATAAAGAGATTTTGTGATGTGATTTATTTTAGTCTATTTGATTGATAGTCATTCATGCTAGTTCAAGTTAATAATTGAACGAGTTTGAATATTTCTATAAATATTGAATGTTAAATGAACCAAAATCTAATAAAATCTAAACTTGTTTATTTACCTTCCTAAATATCTTATTTGTTATTCATAAAGTAATTTGTTAAATGCATTATATTAAGGTTAATGATAGCTCATGTATTGTTCAATTAAAATTTATCTAACTTTAACTTAATTAGTGATGATATTATATTTGTATTTGTTATGCTATAAAAGGTTAGAGTAGCTTTAGTAGCAGATAAGATTAGAGCTAGTCGCCTTAGATGTTTGGTCACAGAAAATGTCGATCTTCTAATGATCCGGTTATGAAAGTAGTATATTAAATTTGTCTTATGTTAAAAATGAGGTAGATGTAGACCTAAAAAGACTTGGTTAGAAAATATTAGAAATGAATTATTTTTATTAGTTTTATATTAGAATTTGACTCTCAACAGAACACAACAGAGAAAAAGGACATGCAGCTGACCTCACACAGTGGAATAGAGGCTTGTTGTTGTTGTACGCTTTTTATCCAAATCTATTTTTTGGAAAATGGCTCATTATCATTTTAAGAAAACATTGATTTTATTCACATTTTGTTTTAAAAAAGAAGAGATCAATAATGAATGGAATTTATTCATGTCTAATTGCACTAGGGATTGATTGATCACTACTTGGCACCAAACTAATTAGTTGTATAATTTTAGAAAGAAATTGAGACCTAGTGGATTCATTGGTAATCAATTAAATTAGTTTAGTAGCAATAGGCTTTACACAAAAGAATGATTTTGACTATTTGACACTTATTCCCCAAATCACTCACTTTTTTTCTGTTAGAGTTTTGATTGGATTAGCCTCTAATTGCTATTTATGATATATCAAATGAATGTTAATAGTGTATTTGTTAATGATAATTTAAAAGAAGGGGTCCACAAACTTGAACTTGAAAGTTTTTTCATTCCTAATAATGAAAAGAAATGAATATACCAATTTATTAAGGTTTGATTATGGATAAATTTTTTGTTATTTAGTAAAATTATTGTGGAGAAAGCAACTTGTTAAAGTTGTAGTTGATGTCTGAACAAAATCTAGATCTATTTATGGCTTAAAGTAAGCTCCTAAATAATGACATCTTAAATTTGATTTTTTGTAATATTTAATACATTTGTGATAAATAATATGTAAAGATGTATTAATTTAAATTTTTTATTTACCATATATTTTTATAATTATTTTAACGTTGCAATATTTTATGTTCAAATTTACTCACACAAATATTTTTATGAACAAAAAGATATAAAAATTTTATTAAATCGTTTAAGAGTCTTTTCAACGAGTGGTGCTTCACTATATAGATTTTATTTGTGACATCTTTTTAAATATTTTTTAAAGTCTTTTTTTAGAAATAAAAAATGATTAGAAAATTGTGCCTAGCAATTGATTTGACAAAAAAGAATAGGAATAATATAATATTATGAGGTTATTAAATTTTTTTCTCTTCTTTCAAAATATTAAATTTTTGTAGGCCTACATATGGAATAATGAAGCATTTACTCTTTTGAACCTTTTTTACCAATTTCATGAATTTATAGAGCCCAAAAATTGCCATTACGCATTTGTGGGGCCTACTTGTGCTATCATCCTCATATATAGCAAATTGGGGCCGAAGAAGAGCAGGACCGGGTCGGGTCCACGAAGGACTTTTGGGCTTCGCTGCGCCCACACTTTTGGTAGTTTCATCTGCCATTTGGTCGTGGTTGGACCAAAGATGGTCCAAGATCACACTTTTGACTGTTTGGCGTTCCACATATTCACTAGTGACTGATTATTAATTTATTTTTAAATATCAATTATTATTTTTTTATTTTTTTATTGATATTATATATATATATATATATAAAGCTTACATAATTTTAATATTATTACTTAAACATCTTCTCTCTTGAAGTTTGTGGGCAACTTAGAGATTTAAGTTTCATTTAGGATAATTTTCTTACAACTTCTTAAATAAGATTTTCAGTATAGAAATTATAATTTTTTAATATAAAATTTTTAATTTTTATTTTGAAAAATTATTTTAAGAAAGTAGTAAGAAAATAGTTCCAAAAGAAACCTTAATTACATGTAAATTAGCTTATTTTTATATTATTTTTATAATATAATATCTTAATAAGTAATATGTTGATTCATTTATTCTCTTGTATGTCTTATTTTTGTTATGTATAATACGTTACATGTATAAATGTCTCTATTTTGTGGCGGATAAAATTATTATATTGAAAAAACTTCCACATAATTTCTTCATAATTTTCTTTGCAAAATGCTAGAATCGTCCCAACCAGACCACAAGTGACTATTTCTAATATTATTTTTTTTTACTTTTAGAAAGAAATATTATTAATATTTTTTATTTAACTATTTTTATACAATTTAATGATATATCAACTATCATTTCAATTCATTTAAACGTCGAAAATTCCTGCTCAATTACTGCAAATTTTCCCCCGCTAGTCTTTTAGGGAATTATTTACACAATATAATGTTTTGTAATAAATTAAATGATCATTATGAGTTGATAAATTATTAAACAAACGCTTTAAAAAATAAAAATACAGATCTCATACAATGCCGAAAAAAAGTATTAAAGCTGGTTTGTTTTAGTGAATAAAAAATTGATTAAAATTGGATCAACTTTTAGCTAGCTAAAATCATGCTGAAATTAAATTAATGAGTTATATCCTTAATAGTTGCACCAATCTTAATGCAAATTCAAATAATTTGTATTCCATTCTAACATAAAACAATTCAGCACATTCTTACTTAAATTTTTTTTATTAATTTAAATATATGTTTATCAATTTGAAATATATTCATGGCAGGAATTTAAGCCATGTAGCAATTTTAGTTTTGTAAACTTTTATATTTATTTTATCATTAGATGGTTTGGTCACATAAAGTTTCGGTCTTCTAATGGAGAAATTATTTTGTGCGGATGTCAGACGCAGCTCTACGTCCGGATGCCGCGGTACTGAGCCTCGGTATCGAGCAACACTGAGCCACGTTACAGTAAAAAGGTGACTTCGTGCGTTTTTATTGATCTCCGGATAGCGTTCGATGTCCGTAGAGAATAATTTTTTCTTCAGTTTAGTAGAATAGTTGTACTTGATATGACCTAAATTTAGAAACATAGAGATAGATCTAAAAAGGCTTGATTAGAAAATATTAAAAATATTATTTTTTCATTAGATTAAATATGAATTTGACCCTTAATTTAACACAATGAAGATAAAATATTCTTATAATTGACCCCAAACCCAAAAGAGTACCATAAATGTTGATATTGAAGTAGTTGAAAACTTTTGCATTTATTTTAGGTTTATGTACAAATATACATATTTAGATGATTATTAGTGCTTCAAGTTTAGCGGTGCAAACGAATCGAGCCGAGCCGAGTATGTGAGTGTTCATGTTTGTGTTCATTTAATATCAAGTTGTTCAAGTTTGGTTCATGTTTTTTTGAGCTTTTATCGTTTGTGTTCATGTTTGGTTCATTTAAATTAATGAGTGTTCATGTTCGTTCGTTTAGTACTTATCGAGCTTTAAACAAACAAACATGAACGAGCTATAAACGAGCTCTACTTTTAGATGTTCATGAGCTTAACAAACGAGCTTTATCGAGCTTCCTAACAAACAATTACATCGAGCATGTTCGCGAACATATCTAATGAATGTTTTTTAACTATCAAACAAACACGTTCATAAACATATATTCGAACAAATACATTTATAATAAAAGCATTTGTCTATGTAATAAAGGCAATGATTTATAAGCAAATCTCATCTTCACAGAATTTTCCTAACATCAGCATTAATAAAGGCAATGATTTATAAATAAATAGCCATATAAAGCTACAAATTTTTTGACATTGCTATCATTCACTTAAATTTAATAAAAATACTTAATTAACATATAATATAATATTATTTACTTTAAATTTAATTATTTAATAATAATTATAACATTATATTATAATAAATATAAAATATTTATATTTAATAATTCAATAATAAAATATTAATTATTTTTATCGAGCTTATTCATGAGTTTAAAATCGAACACGGATCGAGCTTAACAATCAAAGTTTCTATTTGACTACAACATTTTTCAGATCACATTTCTATCACGTTACTGGTTGTCACTCCCGTGTGGATAAGATAATGTAGAAGGTTGGCGAGTTCCTTGCATTTAAAATTCATATTATTTGAGTTGATATCGCAACTTTCGTTTTCGTAGGGCTGCAAACCAACCGAACTGAATCGAGTATGTGAGTGTTCATGTTTGAGTTCGTTTATTATTAACTTATTCAAGCTAGTTCGGTTCATGTTTGATTCAAGCTTTATTGTTTGTGTTCATATTTGATTCGTTTAAATTAATGGTGTTCATGTTTGGTTAGTTTAGTACTTATCGAGCTTTAACGAGCTCTGTTCGTGAACATGTTTAGATAATTTTTTAAAACTATCAAACGAAGCATGTTTGTGAACAAATCTAACGAGTATTTTTGAGCTATCAAATGAGCAAGATCTAATAATGTAATATAATAATTTAGCAATTGTAAGGAAATTAAAACTGCAACAAATATTATAATATTTAATTGCTTTAAAATTTCTTAATTAAAAATAATTATATCATTATGTTATAATAAATTAAAATATTTATATTATGTATATTTATTATTTTTATAATTAAAAATTAATCGAGTTTTTACCTAGCTTATTCACGAGTTCTGAATCGAGCACGAATCGAGCTTTTATCGAGCATGTTCACGAACTTCAAATGATATTGTTCGTGAACATAAATGAATCGAACACATTAGTGTTCAAGCTTTTTTTTTTTTTTAATAGTGTTCAAACTTGTTTATTTAAAGATCGAGTATTAAAAATGTTGTTCAAGTTTGTTTGTTTAGTTAGTTAAAAACGATCACAAACGAGCTTTAATCGAACCAAGCAACGAGTACAAACGAGCTTTAATCGAACCAAGCAACGAGTAGCTCGTCGAATGTTTGGTTCGCTTGCAATCCTACGTTTCCGTAAAAAAATATACATTCTAGGATATTTTAAATCCCCTATACAAACACTATGTTTGATTAATTCAAATCAAATTAAAAAAAAAAACTTTTATATTTATTTTCCATACTCATAAAATTTGCTACCACATAACTTCTTAGGCTTCGTTTGATAAGGCTTTTTTATTGCTTCTTAAGTAGCTTTTGAGTACAAAAATTTCAACTTTTATAATAAAAAGTTATGAAGCTTTTGAGTACAAAAATCGCACCGATCAACTTTTTTATTTTAAGTAGTAAGAAGGTCGTCCCAAACGAAAACATAATAAGATGGGATAGAAAGTCTTACATTCAAATCTAAAAGAGCAAAAGTTTAATAATATACATAAATTCAAAAAATAAAAAACTTAGGATAAAACTTTATTTTCTACCTAATTATATTCAACTTCTTATAAATTTATGGAGATTGGGACCCACCTCATCAAACCTACAGTTCCCCCACTGATGGCAAGTCAATGATTGGTAATGCAAATTGTCTAATGAATTTCCTTTTTATACTCGTATTTATTTTGAATGTGACTACTCTTCCTAGTCTCTAGATTATTAACAAAATCCTTACGTTTATTTCTTCCTTCGTACTGAAGCCAAATATTACGCAAGCTCTGAATTATGAAAAATTATTAGGTGCGGAGTGCGCACCGTCCGCATAAGTACTGGGTACCCAGCGATACGGAGTACGGGTACCTAGCGCCGAACAATGCTTGTGTGGACGGTTCTTCCCGTCCGCACTCCGCACCTAATAATCTCTCCTGAATTATAGGATGAGTTAGCTTTTCTCCACCGCGAAGTTACAAATGCATTCTTATGGAGTGACACTTAGATTTTATTTGAAACAATTTTCTTGCTATTTCTTGCTATTACTTTTTAGTTAAAAAATTATATTTAAAAACTGTTGTAATTAAGTAGTAGTAAGAAAGTAGTCCCAAATGAAACCTTATTCTATCCATTATATTTGGAGAGAAAAAAATGATATGAAGCTTAGCAATGTATTTAAGAGCAGCTGCATTATTATTGCTCTCATTAAAAAAACAATCATGCAAAAATACCATCACTAGAAATAGGAATATGCTTAGCAGTGTCAAAATGGGTTGATAGGTACGTTGGGTTTGGGTTCTACCTAAAATTGATCAGACTAAAATCTAGTAAACTCAAACCCGACCCGCTAACAACTCAAACGACCCGAATTGGACCCATGCTAGTTTTGGATTTTTTTTTAAATTTATTAACCATAAAATTTAGCATATTTGATTAAAAAATAGAATATAATACCTACAAGTAAACAAAATTTTAAAAATATATATTAAATGGATCATTTTTTGATGAAAATGAGTTCTACCATCTGAGAGTATAATGAGCCCAAGATCACTTGATTCTACCATCATTAAGACAATACTAAAACGAGAGATAAATTATGTATGATCAAAGCTTAAGAACTTTATTGCATTTTTAGCGATTACTACTGACGATCATCATCAACAATCATTGCTACTATCATCAAACATCCATCATGTGACCATTTTCACTTGACAAATAACATCTTGCCCTATTTTTTAGTTATAAACTCAATTTTTATAATTCCTATAAGTAGAATCAAATAATTATTCTCAAAACTACATAATCTCATCTTCTTCAATTACAAAGAAGGAGAAATTCTTATATCATATGTTTTTAGTGAACTTGTCTAAGAATTGTATTTTTTTCTTATAGATTTTTCATGTAAAAAATTCTGATCTCTTACAACCTCTATCTGTACATATTAGATTTTTATACAAAATTAAAATGTAAAACACTTATTCTACTAATTCAAATTTTTGAGTACTTAAATAGTTAAATACACCATTTTAATATTATGTTATATCTAAAAATATTATTCACGTAATATAATATTGCTAAGTGATCATATGGAAAGAATAAATTTGAATATCATATTATTAAAATACAGGCATTAATCCTTTAATTGATAATTTTTGAATATTTAATATGCTCTTAAAGAAAACTTTTTTGGATGGCTAATAAAAAATTTCACTTATGGGCTATTTAGTTGGCTAAAATAACATGAATTCAATGTAAAAAGAATATTTTGAAATTATTTGGATGAATGTAAAGTAAATGTATATATTTTTTGTCATAAGTAATAATTGTAGTGTAAATTCTGAAGATGGTGGCGGTAGTTTATTGTGGTGGTCGTCGGTAGACGGTAGTCAAAGATGATGGTAGCAATAGTGTAAAGTCCAAAAAATGTGGTTGGCAGGCTGCGACGTCCGACGATGATGTTGCCCGTTGGTAGCAACAGTGGCGGTGGTCAAACAGGCTAGCAATGGTGTAAAGGGTTCTTGTTGAAAATTGAGTGAGTTTTGTATACTTAAAAAATGAACTAAAACAATTTACATTACATTTACTTTATTTTACTTTCCATTTCTTTTCATCCAACCAAACGATGGAATTTTCAAAATCCCTCCATCTGGAATACTTTACACAATTTTGTATTACAACCAAACATCCCTTAGATATTTTCTTAGCTTTGCGGTGGGAGGCAGAATAGTCATTTTCATTAAGCTTCTATTGTATGGCTAATGAATGCGAGATTGCTGAATGATTTGATAAGATCTTGCTTGGGTCAATATTTTCGGGCCCGGTTATGAATTATCATCCTGTCTAATTTGGTACAACATTTAAATGCACTTAAATTTTTAGTAATGATAGGATTCATTCCCAATCACATACTTCTATTAATAATAAAGACTATAGAGACAATAGAATATCTTCGTTTAAGTTCATTTGATAGAGTTATTCTATGAGACTTGGTACCTCACCAAAAATTACATTCATCTGGCACAAATCTTGAGGCATATTTGAATTAAAAACTGTCAAAAATTAATTTGTTATCAGTCAAACAACTATCATAGCAAACTTATAGTCAAACTGAACGTTTCGACAAGACTAACTTGATGACGCCAAAATTAGTCCAATATGAGTTCAAATGGGCTCAAATTAAAAGGCTGAAGCTTTTTTGAAAGTTTAAATGCATTAATTGGATAAAAAATTATTATCCAAATATGACATGCATATAGTTGAATCGCGCGGCTCGATGAGACTGAATCCAATGTGCTCAAGATCACTCAATTCTGACATCATTAAGACATTTAAATGCTTGATAAAAGTTCTATGGTCAAAGAAATCACTATTAGTCGTCCGATAGAACATTCCAAATTATCTTGAATCTTGTCCAAATTTACTGATCATGTCACTCAAAAAAATTTATAAATAGAAGGAGAGAAGAAGGATAATCTATCTAGCATTTCCCAACCATCGCCGTTGCCGACAAACACCAACTATTATTGCCAACAACGACCATCTATTGCCACCAACAACAACCAATTACTACCACCGACAATCACTGTCATTTCCATAATATTATCAAGATTTGACATGGCTGTTGGGTACATTTGTTCGCCTATGGACACTTACTTTCTAAAATTCCTCCTATGAAGATTATTAAGTCATGTTTCTATGTGTAATTATTCAATCTTTGTACTCTTTCTCTTCTTCAACAATGAAGAAGGAAAGATCTTTGTATAACTTACTACATAGTAGATTTTGCAACTGGCCTAGGCTCGTAGTTTTTTTCTTTTTCTGGATTTTCTACATAAAAAGTTCCATGGTCTTACAATTTTTATATGTTTGTGCTGAATTTTCGTACAACGTAAAAATGTGAAAAATGCGCTCTAGCGACTCAAATTTTTTAGCGCACAACAAGACACTTGGTTATAGAGAGATTACTTATCATCAATGATATATTTGTGCTCTTTTCCATGGCTTATCCAACAAATTAATTGAGATAATTGCACCATTCGCAGGCATATGCCAATACTGATTGTGTTACTCTTCATGCTCTGATACTCTCATACGACGACTCTATTTGTGCTCCTATAGTCCTATTGATGATCATCCTATCATTCTAATTTTATGACATCAAATATGTCGTCGCTCTTAGATGCCTTTGTGATAATGATTGCATGATGGTAATTGTTCCCATGTTATAATAATTGAAAATAAATATGTTCTTACGCAACAAACTAAATATCATATTGTAACACCCATCGTCTTGAAATTTAAGTAATTGACTTACCCTAAGTGAGTCATATAGTGTTAAATTTATCTTTAGATAAACCTAGAAGTTGAACTGGGAGAGAGAAAACTCAAGTCACCAAAATGATGAGGAGAGTGCCGCGGGCGCTCGGAACACTGGAATTTTGAACTTGAGCTCTATTTTAAGAGCTGGATTTAGGGAGGTGTTGCAGTGCTCATTGGCGTTGTTGTGGTGTCAACCTATATGTTTGTGATATTATAGAAGAATCTGGAGTATTTAGAGCGGCGCAGCGCCGCTGGGGATGCGAGTACCAAAGTGCTAGATCAAAATGAGTGTTTTTAAAATAATAAATATCTTAATTCATTTGCACACCTCTTACTCTTAGGCATCCTTGCGGGAGAATAGAAGGAGAGTAGGTGTAAATATAGAAAGAAAAGGATAGGGCTTGGAGTCCAAAACAAAAAAAATGTTCAATTCTGCTAGTTAAAAAAATTATCAGACTCGAGATGGTAGGCAACCTATACTCTATTTTTATTTAAATTTTAGCATTCTTATAAAAAAGAAATGTTAACAAATGCATTTTCTTGGGTTTGAGAAAAATTTCACCCAAACTTGTTTGTATAAATGCTCCACACTCTATTATGAATTTCCGAGAATTCAAGATATACGTGATGTTTTTAAACCTCAATGTAATTGACAAAATGTGTTAAATTGATATTTTACACCATATCTATGAAATTTATAATATTTTAAAATTTTTGAGAAGGCTTCTAAAAATTGAGAGAATTTTGATAGAACTATTTTTTTTTTTTTAGATACATGCTCAAATTCCTTTGTTATACATTTCATACGCATTATTGTGCATTTTATGACATTTTGTAGCTCTATTATGTAAAGAAAATTGCACTTTTGACTATTTGTTTTGGTCCAAAGTGAATGTACATCTGCTACGTACAACTCTGCTCTATTCTTGCTCTGTAATGGTTCTGCATTGAAAATATTCTACTTTGTTTTGATTATGCTCCACACCTACCTAAAGCGGGTAAGAGGTGAGAAAGGGGGCAAATTATAGCGTCCGGTGTCCGGATTCGTCCGGACATCAATCCGGTGTCGCCACATCACTAAAATGCATCGGGACCCAGTGTATTTGGGTGAGTAGCGTCACCTGATTGGATGTCTGGACATCCGGTGACCGGGCGTAATAATTCGCCGAGAAAGGGAGAGTTTTAAGTATGCATTGGTAGTTTGGTACACGTGCATTTTGCGTCCATATTAGCAAATAAGTTTAAATCATCATATTGTCATGCTCTATGAAGCATAAATTATATTTTATCATAATTTAGAATAAAAATATTACAATTATGAATTGAATTCGGCTATGGAGAGAAGTTGACCTATTGAGTTATATACTCATATTGTTATATTTCAGGAAAACTAAAGGACCTTGCCTAGTAGGCTAAGGCTTAGTTTGGGGCGGTTTCGTTGGTTCTTTCTATAGCAGTTTTCAAGTAAAAAAATTTTGGGTTCAAAAATTTTTTTACTAAAAAGATGTTTTAGAAAGTAATAAAAAAAGTTGTTCCAAACAAAGCCTAATTCTGATAGGTATAGCAGCAGTTTTGGATATGTAAGGTACATGTTATTTTGTTAGTTAAAAAATTATCTAGCATTTTGTTTAAATTAATGTATTCTGAACTATTATTCGGGTTCGGGTTGGGCAAGATTGAATCAGAGCTCTTACAGCAGTTGTTGCTGGAGAGATTATTCTGTGCGGAGATTATTTTGTGCGACGCCGAACACTGCTCTACATCCGGGTATCAATCAGAATGAGCCACGTCAGTCATACCGAGCCCGGTACTAATGCTCGATACCGCGGTACTGAGCCGCGGACTTAGACATTCGGACGGGTTTCCTCATCCGCATAGAATATTTTTTTCCTGTTGTTGAACATAAATAAACCTCTCTTCTATCATGGAAATAATATTTTATTAAAACTTTTAACATTTACTCGTTAAATAAACAAATAAATATAATCATCATATCAATAAATGAGCAAATTAATGAATAAATTATTAATTTTTTTTTTGAACTTTTTAACAAATAATTAAATTATTCATTTTCTTAAAATAATTTTATAAAAATATTTAAATTAGACTAAAGTCCAACTGTTGATCGTGGAAACAGAAGGAACTTGGAAGAGACAGCGCGATGGTTGTGAACACTTAAAAAGGGCGACGAGATATTGTTGAGAAGAAATTCTTAAAATAAGAAAAAAAAATTCCATCTATACTGAATTTAAGAGTTTGTTATTTTATTATTTTATTTTTTAATTTGGTAGTTTCAAAATTCTTACTTTTTTCAATTTTTATTTATTAATAAAATTAAATTATATGAAGAGTTTTTTATGTAAAAACAATTACGCTCAAAATACTAAATTATTTATTAAAATAATTAATTTTGAGTGCTGTCAATAATAAACAAATTATCTTATAGTTTTAAAAGTTTAATGATTTTGATAAAATATCCTTAGAAGGTCTTACTAGTTACTATATTTTTTTTTTCAATTAAAATAAATTTTAGTTTTTGACCAAATTTTGATTTTATTATCTGGACTTAATTTTGATAAATTAAAATTATTAAAAATAGTTGAAAGTGGTCAAATTAAAATCAATTTCGATCGAAATATAACAATTTACACAACTCTTCTTGGCCTATTGGTTGAGAGCTTAGGCTTCCAACTAAGAGGTCCAGAATTCGAGTCTTTGTGTATGCGTTGGATATGAATTTGATTTAAATGATCTAAATATCCAAAAAAAAAAAAAAAAACAATTTTAAATCTATTTTAAGCGTAACTTACAGTATGCTGATTCTGTACTTATGTTGGTAGATTCTTATCTGGACTTAATTTTGATAAATTAAAATTAAAATTATGAAAAACAGTTGAAAGTGGTCAAATTAAAATCAATTTCGATCGAAATATAACAATTTTAAATCTATTTTAAGCGTAACTTACAGTATGCTGATTCTGTACTTATGTTGGTAGATTCATTGGAATTGACTGCCACTGTCGCTGTGTTTGTGTGTTTTTTTTTACTTTTGTTTGTTAAATAATTTATTTGTTTCCCTTTTTCCTTTGGTGCTTATATAAAGCCTGTGGATTTACAGGGAGGAGGGAGAGCCTAAGCGGTGTGGGCAATGAAAAGGCAAGGGAGGGACTCTGCTCTCATCTTCTCACTGGAGTGATGCTTATTGGGCACCTGTAATGGTGGTAAGGTTCTCTCTTTTGAGCTGGTCGATCTCCTTTGTTTATCCTTCTCACTTCTTTCTTTGTTTCTCTCTCTCTCGAAGGCTGCACTCCTTGCCTTTTCTCTTTCCCTCTTCAATTCCTTTCGGGTCCTCTTCCTCAGCCTGAAAGACGAGTTCTTTCTGGTTGCGATTTGATTTGGGCTTTCATGGCTGTCTGTTCGCCTTTCTGAAGTGTGTTTCTCTCTACAATCTTGTTGATTTTGTGAGGATTTGGTTGTTCTTACTCGTCTTCCCCTCGAATAAAAACTGGGATTTTTCCCCCTCGCATTTCAGCCATTTGTTTTGACTAGGATTCCATTTATTCTGCTTTCCCCATTTCTGTGGTGTGTGTTCACATGGGTTTCTTTGTCTGTGGCCATTATTGCTTGTTATCTCCGGTTTTGGATCTGGATTTTCGCCCACTTGCTGAAGATTCTTTGATTAGATATCGTTGATTTGGTCTCCTTAATCTCCTATCTCAGTGCTGAAAAGATGCGTTTTGTCTGCGTTTTTCTTCAGCTTCTACTTTTCTCATCCAAGAAACTGTTTATTTGATTTTTCAGGTGATGTGATTACTACTGATTTGGAGGCTTTCGGATTTTGTTCTCGTCACTGGTGATTATAAAAACGAGCGCAAGAAAGAGAAGAATGAATAAAAGAACAGGAATTAAATTAAGTAATAAGAAATTGGAGTTGGGAGTTTGGTGCTTGAGGGCATTCTGCTCTTCTTGATAATTTGCGAATCTACAGGTTTTGCTGCTGTGTGTATGCCCATTTTAGCTGCGGACTTTGTGGGTTTTGCCTCTGGTTTGGGAAACACCAACGCTTGCAGCTTTGACTCTTTAAACCCTAAATTCCAATTCTCTATGCTTGTGCGGGAAAAAAAAATCGTTCCTTACATTTTCCCCCTTCCTGACTATCTCTACTTCAAAGATTCCATCTTTTTCCCCTGCAGAGATTTTATTTTATCGTCTTTATAAGATCCCATAGAGAAGCTTTCATTAGATTTCATGTTCTTCTGATGATTTGCGTTTAAGGAAGTGGTGAGGTGTTGAGGTCTCAGTACTTGAAAACTGATCTGCAAATTTCTTTCAAAATGAAGTATATGAAGCTTGGATCAAAGCCTGACGCCTTTCAGTCGGATGGGAACAATATCAGGTATCATAGTTGTTGTGCATGTTCCTTAGGACTTATTTGGTTGCTTGTAGATAGAAAACATTTTTGGAGAATGGTGTAAGAAAATGATATAATCACTTTTGAGTGATTTTGAAAACCTTTGCAGAGCTACAAACCCATATTGATTTCTAACCTCATCCAATTAAATAGCGAAATTTAATAAATTCCCCATTTTTTAAATCATGTTTTCTACCTTAGATTAACCAAATCAACCTTTAGGCAATTCCAGTTGCAAGATTCTTGTGCTAAAGTATTGCTTTCTTCGTTTGCTTATCAGTACCTTTTTTGTATAATTTTGAGATTTGGCAAAAGTGGTAGAGTTTGGGACTGCTCGGATCTGGTTATATTCCACTGATTTTTTGCCATGAATAGAACTGTATTAGCCTGAGAATCTCTAGATTAGTCTTCTTCATTCATCAAAAGGCTTTACTATCCTTAGATGATAAAGGAGCAAGGTGTCTATTTGGGGATAATGCATGCATGCTTTTTTCTTGTTAAGTAAGGCTTTGTTTGGGACGACTTTCTTACTGCTTCTTAAAACAGCTTTCTAGCTTCGTTTTTTACTTGAATGCTGCTTTAAGAAGCTGTAAGAAAGCCGTCCAGTTAAAGTCTTATTAATTTAAAATATGTATTTAGAATAAATTGATCTTCTTAGCTTTGAGCAAGTTCCTCAACCCTTTCTTGTTCTTCATGATTGTAGTCAAATATAAGATAAACACTACTTTTAGCTCTTTTCTATTTCATACCATGATGAATTTTTCTTAATATAGGATGTTGATAGCCATGATTCATCATATTTCTTGAGTGTGTTATTATTGTTTCATGATTTGTGCATTTATGAGCACCAAGTGGTTTATACAATTGACAGCACAACAATTGCATCTTGATGTGATTTTACTGCCCTTCTTGGCATTTTGGAGTTGATGAAAAAGTAGAAAATGAAATAGTTCTGCTTTTCTTTATGATGAGTGTCTGATTCTGATGTTTGACTATAATAATTAAGCTTGCATGGGTCCCTAGTTTGCATTTCACATGTGACATTTGTCAGCTTGATGATAAGATCCAATTATCTCCTTTTCCTAATTATGCTCATCATTTCCTTTTTTTTCTTTTTGCCTATATTATGATGAACAAATATTAAATTCTCGCTTTGTATCATTTGTTCAAAGTCATGCTTGTTTTAAGAGTGTAAATAGATAATATTTTTCAGTTTTTCCTCCTGGATGCAATGTTTTGGCTCGGGAAATAAGGTGATCTGCAGTATCATGGAGTTAATTCTTGAGTAGAATTTTGTAAATTATTATTAGCTACTTTTTGAAAAGGTTCCTTTTTATGGTATATCTTTTCTGTAATTTTAATGATACTGCCCGAAGTAATTTTATTAATAAAGAGATCTGCCAATGAAGCCAACCGTGATCCCGGTCCCAATTGTCTAGAATTGACAACACCCCCCTGCTTCTTAGGCCTTGCAAGTCATTTAATTCTATCGTTGGCTTTAGCTGAAACTGAGTAATCTTGTTTAATGCGGTATTTCCTAGCATGTTATAATCTATTAAGTCGCTGTTGAAATGCTAAACGAAATAGATTGTGGTTTCAAATTACTCATATATGAAAAGGAATTGAAAGAAATTGTTCGATTAATGTTGCAGTTGTTGTAATTATAAGGGAGCAAACTTTGCCTGGTCATATGCATATTCATTTTCTTTTTATCTACCATTCCAATTAAATCAATTGAGAAAACATATTCTACAATTGACCTGTGGCATACTTCATTTTTTGTTTTATCTCAATTTTGTTTATCATGAGGTTAATTATGTAATTTATTTTTGCAGGTTTGTTGCTAGTGAATTGGCAACAGACATTATTGTTAATGTGGATGACGTCAAGTTTTACCTTCATAAGGTAACAATGATATGGTTTGAAATCTTAATGCATATTGTATTCATTACTGATTTTTCTCTATGGTATGACTTCTCATTATATCTGAAAGTTTTAAATCTTTCTTAATTTCATGCATTCGTAACTCTCTTATAGAACCCCAAGCCTGATTACAAATCACTTTCTTATCATATTAGTCTTATGTTTTGTTTGGGATGACTTTCTTACTGCTTCTTTAAGCAGCTATGTAGTATAAAAATTAAAATTTTTGTACTATGAAGTTGCTTTAAGTAGAAGTAAGAAAGCTGTCCCAAACGAAGCCTTAATTTACTACTTCATCCTTATGCTTTATTGCATTTGATAGAGCGCTGTTCATTTTCACTTCTTGGAAGATAAATTATACACAAAGTCAGATGCAAGTTGCCAATTTTGCTCTTTGTTGTTGTCAGAAGGCTGCTTGCTTAGTTGTCATGGAAGACTATGGTATATGTTGATTAAAATCAAATCTGCATTGATGAAATAAATTCAAGAAAATTTACTAGCACTATTTTACATCTCCAATGCATTCTTTGTTCCAAGCATTTTGAATTTAATGATACTTCTACTTGGAAATATATGGCGGATTGGATGTTATCATGAACTATTATGCACCAGTCATATTTTAAGAAGTGCCTCCAACTTTTGTCATGAATAATTTTATGGGCTTTTACATTGCCATTTTCTCTCTGTGCAGTTTCCCCTTTTGTCGAAGAGTCCCCGCCTTCAGAGGTTGGTTGTCGCCACCGCAAGTGAGGAAAGCAGTGATGAGATTGGAATTCCCGACATCCCAGGTGGCCCTGCTGCATTTGAGATTTGCGCGAAATTTTGCTATGGCATGATTGTCACCCTCAACGCATATAATGTTGTCGCAGCTCGCTGTGCAGCAGAATATCTTGAAATGCATGAAACTGTTGAGAAAGGGAATCTCATCTACAAGATTGATGTGTTTCTCAATTCTAGTGTTTTCCGCAGCTGGAAAGACTCGATCATCGTGCTCCAAACCTCAAAATCCTTGCAACCTTGGTCAGAAGACCTCAAGGTGGTTAGCCGCTGCTTGGACTCAATAGCTTCCAAGGCTTCTATTGATCCTGCAGAAGTAGAATGGTCTTATACATATAACAGAAAGAAACTCCCATTGGAAAATGGCGTAGATACTCAATGGAACGGCGTTATTAAGCAACAATCTGTGCCTAAAGACTGGTGGGTTGAAGATCTCTGTGAGCTTGAAATGGACTCCTATAAACAAGTTATAATGGCCATAAAATTCAAGGGTAGAATATCTGGTGAAGTAATTGGAGAAGCTTTAAAAGCTTATGCTTACAGAAGATTGCCGGGCTTCAGCAGAATAACTTTGACAAATGGAGAAGATTTTGCGAAGTGTCGGACTTCACTGGAAACCATTGTATGGTTACTTCCTACCAAGAGAGGATCAGTATCGTGCAGTTTCCTACTGAAACTGCTGAAAGCAGCAAGCTTTCTTGATTGCAGTGAAAATTGCAGGAAAGAATTGATCAAGAGAACAGGACAGCAGTTGGAAGAAGCATCAGTAGCTGATTTATTGATTCCTGCTCCAGTAGGAGGGAGTACCTTATATGACATTGATCTTGTTCTTGAGGTCATGGAAGAGTTCTTAATGCATCAGCATAGCCATATTCGAAGCAGCCTGCAGACCTCAGGAGATCTTCTCGAAGGTAGGTGTTCTGGTTCAGTTTCTAGCAATGCGACGGTCACTGTTGCAAAACTGATTGATGGGTACCTTGCTGAAACTGCCAAAGACCCTGCTCTACCTATTTCAAAGTTTGTTGAAATAGCTGAGAAGACATCGAGTTTGTCGAGAGCAGTTCATGATGGGCTCTATCGCGCTATTGATATGTTTCTAAAGGTAATCACTTGCATATCATAGAAATTCTTTTGCCATAGTATGCTTCTAATCTTAAAGAAATCTGCAGCTATCTGCTATCTTTATAACCTCCTTGAATCTTTGTTTGTGCCTTGCATGTCATCTAAGAAAACAAGATCTGCAGTGCATGGACATCCCTGATGCCTTTTTTTTTAAAATTTAGGTTTAAATCAAACTATTTTGTTTACTTGGGATCTGATTCCTGTCTCTGTTCTAAAACAGCTATTTTTGGATCCATTTTAGGCCATTTTTGTCCGTTATGGCAACATTATGTTGGGCTTCTATTATCTCTACTGTTTTTCATAAAGTATAAATGCTTATTACTTTCAACTTAATAAACAGCTGGTTTTGTAATCGAAGCTACTCACAGAACTAAAGCCTAAGCTGCTTAAACGGTATAGTCTTCTGAAATTTTTACTAACATTTTAAACTTTTCATATATCAAAATTTTCAAAGATTTCTTTATTTGTTGTAAAAAAAAGTAAAATATTTTGATGTACATGATTTTAGTTACTTTCAATGTTTATTATTTATATTGATGATTTATATAAAAGTTCTAGTATATTCTTAAAATAATAAATAGTTAATTCTTCCAAATTTGATTCTTAGGCTTTACACAATACGCGTGCACTCGTCGTTGGACGAATTGAATACGGTTGGTATGATATTAAATATCGTATCGTATTGTACAAACACCTATCTGTATTGAATAGCTCAAATTCGGAAGAAATATTATAACAGGGTAAATCTTGCTCTCAAAGTGCTGATTTATCCGGATTTGTTATCACCATTTTGTGCATAATTAGTTTCCATCTATAGAGGCAACTGCATCTGCATCTGCATCCACCATTTTGCATCACCCATAGCCTTAAAGTTTGCATTTATTTTTGCATGAGCAGGAGCACCCAGACCTCACAAAGATTGAGAAGAAGAAAATATGCAGTCTTATGGACTGCAAGAAACTGTCACCAGATGCGTGCATGCACGCCGTGCAGAATGACCGACTTCCCCTTAGAATAGTAGTACAGGTCCTCTTTTTCCATCAAGTGAGACAATCTTCCATAGCTTGTGTTGGTCAATCACTTGTCCCTCAAGAAAATGGTGCTGCCTCCTATGGGGTTTCGAGATCCGCAGCGACAACGGCAAATACCAGGGATGAATGGGATGGAGTCCCCACCGCCGGAGACATCAGCTCTCTTAAATCTATGAAGCTAGTTGGTCGAGCAGGAACAGGAAGTGAAAAGAGTAGTAGCAGTGGTGACACAGGCAAGAATTGTGAGGATAAAGTTGGTGGAAAAGTGAAGTCTGTTCTCATGCCTAGTAGAATGCTGAGCAAGTTGTGGTCAGGGAAGGTATACGGCGGTGAGAACAGTAGCTCCGACACATCGGAAGGTCAGGGGTCAATTAACCCCGACGAAGCTAAGTCCACCTCCACATCAAGAAACCTAAGGTATCAAGTTACTTAGCAGAGAGTTCTAAAGCTGGATATGGTGTTTGTAAACAGAAGTTGTTGAAGAATTTATGAGAGAGCTGAGAGGGCTTCCTTACATGGAAAAGGTATTGTTGTGTATTGGGATTCATTACTGTGTACAGAATGTTGAATGTAGTATTTTGTTCATTAATACACAACGATACATAGAAATACCCATAGCTCGGTGTGTATTTGGATGACTTCACAATCTTTCCCATGCAAGGCCAGCTCTCATGGTGATGGGGCATATAGATGTTTCAATTGTTTACAGTTGCACAATGAGAAGAAATTTTTGTTGTAAAATGGATTTTGGGAAGAAAGCTGCATTGTCATGGGATCTTTTTTTTCAACGAGTCTTGCTGAGCAGCACTGAAGCTCTCTACCTATGTTATCATAAGAAAAAAAAAAATATTTTAAGTTGCTGCAGCTGAGTAGAACTCCAGATTGCACTAAGGCTTCTCTGTGTACAAAGTAAATCTACATTTGTGGGAGGAATTGTTTTTTATTTCAGGATCTAATTTGTAACTAAAACCATGTTACTATAGTTGACAGAACAATGTTAATTGTTATTGAACACATTTTCTTCCGTTTTTCACTTTTTTGTGAAGGAATACCATGTAATTTAGCAATTACTATGGATTCCAGCGTAGGAAACGAGTTTTACGGAGGTATAATTTACACAGGGTTGTTTACTGGAGCTTACTGCCTCGCCAACCTTTCTACCTCTACCAGCTCTGATACAAACATCGAAGTTTATAATTGCTGTAAACATCGTCTTGAGACAAACTTTTTTTTTTTTAATGTTATTCTATTTTAGTTAGCAGCTTCTTTTATGATAGTTCTTTTTAGCTGCTGTTTGGTTTGAAGTTTTGTTATTATAAAGTAAATCAAATATTTGGGTTTTAATTTTTTAGGTGTTTGGTTTGACACGCCATGAAATAAATTAAAATTCTGATGTATTTGAAACTCTTCGCTTCAGCTCATTTTAAGCGTAAAGTAAAACTGTTTACAAATTTGAGTGAAAAAGGATTTTATGAGACACGAGTGAGGGAGAGAAGTCCATTCACGTTCGTGCTAGTAAGTGACCGTTGTTTCTTTCTCCATAACAGAACTCATCGTCATTTCTTTCTCTATTGTTGATGTTGGATATTGATCCAAGATTTATGTAGTTTTTATGTGTGCTTTCTTTAGATTTTTTGAATGGCTTGTATTGTCATTGGTGTAGCTGTTAGTTACCTATATATAGAGATATATAGAGGCTATAAGCTGTAATAGGGATATGACTAAGCAATAAGAATTTAGTTTGCTATTCTATCTCTCCTTTCCTCTCTCCCTCCTCTCCCAAGAAGCTCATGAAGTAAGGGCTTCTTCCTCATTCAAGATCCTAACAGCATTCATATATACTAAATTTTTTTTGACAGTAAACAATGATATGATCTATGCTCTCTTAGAGTTTGTTTGGGACGGCTTTTTTACTGCTTCGGAAAGTTGTTTTCTAGTACAAAAAATTTAATGTGTACTATAAAACTACTTTTAGAAGCAAAAAGAAAGCCGTCCCAAACGAAACCTTAGTTTTGGAATGATTCGCATCAGTAAACAACTGCATTTTCTTTATGCTATTAATCATTCTGTAATAGCTGTTAAAGTCTTGGTAGGATAAATTTAATTATCATTATGTTGTTAATTACACAAGATAATTTGATCATATTGAAAAATCAATGCACGCTACAAGAAAATACTTTTCTGATAGAATTTTAAAGCATGAAACTGTATTTGAGAGTAAGCATCTATTGAATCAACAAAGGATGCATTCTGCTTCTCCCTTTCATGATCTGCGCTACCTTTCCCATGGAAAGATAAATTAATTTGTATAACATATATTAGACATTTGGATTGAGTCAAGCTGACTCGCACAGGGCTAACAATTGTTCAAATGACTTGACTTTGTCAACATGGCTTATTTATGCAAGTATGCAGGAAGTCAAGGATGTGTGTAATCTTTTATTTGCATGTTCTAAAATAAATATGAATGAAATTTCCAAATTGAAAAAACAAAAAGTATGTGAGATGTTGTATAGGATTTGTTCTACAAACATGGATGAAGTGTGTCTTTATTTGTGTTGTAAATATGGATGAACGATTAGAAGTTGAAGATTACTTAGTCGATTCAGATGGCATATGATTCCATGATAATCAAAATCGTTCAATTGTTCATATGATTATTGCTGCAGCGGTGAGTGTTATAGTCCTACTTATGCATGAGGTAGGGAGAAAACAAACAAAAATATAATCCTAAGTGGAATATGCAATGTCGAACATATCTCTCTAGGCTATACTTTGGTACTAATTAAGATCGTATCAATATGATGCGAATGAGGAGGGAATATTTCTTTAACTTATGCAACTTGCTGCGAACAAGGAGATTACTAGTAAACACACTCCATGTTTGCATTGAAGAACATGTTGCTATGTTACATCATACTCAGCCATAGTATTCATAATCGAGTAATTCAATTCAATTTTCAAGGATCTAGGAAAACTATTAGCAAGTACTTGAATGCGGGCTTACATGCACTTGGAGAGTTGTGACATCAAGTGACTTTGTCTCTATTGCTCGAAACACCGTATAAGATACAAACTAATGATAGGTTCATGCCCTTTTTTAAGGTATTGGAAAGCCTATTGGCTTAAAAAAATATTACTTTTGTCTATTATTTTCTCTTAATGCACTTTTCTATAATAGGATTGTGTAGGTGTCATAGATGAAACTCATAATAAAGCTATATTTTCTAAGGAGTACGAATCTGCATTTATAGGAAGAAAATTATACCAAGCCAGAATGTGCTAGTAGCAATTAACTTTGACTTGAATTTACCTATGTTCTAGCTGGTTGGGAAGGTTCACCTCATGATGCCACTATCCATCGAAATGCATTAGAGCAGCCTAATGGTATGTGTAGTCCAGAAGGTTCGTATGATCGTTACATATAAAGGCTCCTAACTAAATATGGAAATCCAAATAAAATAGCAAAACAAAATACTACATGTAAGTATTATTTGGCTAATGGCAATTACTTCGTGAAAAAAGGTTTCATATCTCTATATCGTGCTAAAAGATATCATTTGAAGGAGTTCAATAGTATCCAACACAGAAATTATAAAGAGTTATTCAATCTTCGAGGTTCTTCACTTCGCACCAATCCTAAAATTCAAAAATAAATTTTATTCGAGATAACAGAGAAAGGTCATAATCCACCACTTTATTTTAATAAAAGGCTTGGATTACTGTTATTTGACAATTATTTTCTTCTTTTTAATTATTAATTTTTTTATATTTAGATCAATATATCCATCAAGATGAGCTACGTTATTAATTAATTTATCTCCCCCCAACACTTTCTAGAACTGGATAAAAATTAAAGATGCCCGCTTTCCTCTCGACAGATCAGTCCACAAAAGCTAAATAAAGAAAAATGAACAAGCTTAACCAAACAGGATTTCAGTATTAATGCTTTGCTCCTATTCCTAATGTGCTCAGCAAGAAGGGATAAATGATGTAATCTCTGAGAATCTTTATTGGTTCACTGTCTCCCACTTGCGCTGCTTTTCAGGCCAGTAATGCTCATGGATATTCCTTAGCTACATTTTTTTTTCTTGGAATAAAGCAACTTAGGAATAAGTGGCGGCAAAAATATTTATTTATCAGGACCGATGTGATAAAAAAATAAGATTTATTAGAATTTCTAATTCAAATTCTATTGCGTTTGAGTGGCAAAAGCTCCTCATATGATATATAAATGTTGCTTCTTGGAATATTCACGGCGATTGAGAAATATATAGTTGAAAGTTCTAGTTTTGTACGAAGATCCAACACACGAATAGATAAAAGAGAAAGTGTAGCGTTCATGAGAAACACCAGGGTTTTTATATAAAAAATCCCTAAAAAGGGGGAAAAATCACGGGGTCTGACCCAATTTAAATAAATCTACTATTTTTTTGCGGTCGATTACAAATGAGGCCCTTTTTTTTTGGGGAAGACCTTAGATTGATGTAGCAAATGTATATCATATTACATGATGGGAATTGGAAGAATTAATATTGAAATGTAGGAGTGTCAATATTTAACACAAAACGAAAATACGACACGAACCCGACCCAGAAATTTCGGGTTAGACCTGGTCTGTTTCCAAAACAGATGGATTCAAGTTCTCGGATTCGACCCGTTTGAAAAACGGGTCAAGTTTGGGTTAACTTGGCAACAACCCGACGAATAGCATGTCTTGTCGAGTCAACCCGGCAACCAGTCGAGTCAGGTTCACGTTTGAATTTCCAACATTTTTACCTACCCGGGTTGGGTTAAGGTCGACCCGTTTGAACCTGGGTCAGTTCTAGGTTCAACCTAAACCTGATCTGTGACCCAAAATTGACACCCATATTGAAATGTTTGTTTAGTCAGCATAACCATAGTTTGCGGGTGACTGAGTTCAGAAATACCTAGTCTGGTGACGATGGTCGGAAGGACTGTTGTCTGGCAAGTGAGGTCGGAAGGACCATAGTCGGCAAGAGACAAGGGTCAGAAAGAGCGTTGTTTGACAATGAAGGTCGGAAGGACAGTAATAGGTGATGGAGGTTGAAAGGACCGTAGTCGACAGGAGACAGAGGTCAGAAAGACTGTTGTCTGGCGATCGATGTCGAAAGGGTCGTAGTAGGCAATGGTGGTCGAAAGGGATGTAGTCGATAGAAGACATGGGTCAGGAAGATCGTTGTCTGACGATGGAGGTCGAAAGTACTGTAGTAGGTGATGGAGGTTAGAAGGTCCATAGTCAGCAGGAGACAGGGGTCAAAAATATCGTAGTTGTAAGGTTTTGGTCTCGTGGAAGTCTGAGTGTTATTCAGTGGTTTGACGGAACTCCGACTTCTATTGGTGGTTCAGTGAAAGTTGGGGCCTTAATCGGTGGTCCGACTGTGGTTTAGCAGAACTTTAGCGGTGGTCCAATGGAAGTCCAGTGTGAGACAGTGATCCTGATGGAAGTCCAGAGTCAAGAGGTGTTTCGGCAAAAGTCTGGTTGTCAATTGGTGGTCTGACAGAACTATGGTGTCAAGTGGTGGTCCAGCGGAACTCCGGGGCGTTAGGTGGTGGTCTGGTGGAACTCCGGGTGTCATGTGGTGGTTTTGCGGAACCTCAGGTGTCAGGTGGTGGTCAGGTGGATTTCCGGCGTCAGGTGGTAGTCTGACGGAAGTCCGGTGTCAGGCAGTGGGCCTAACTAAAGTCTGGTGTCAGACGATGGTTCGACAGAACTCCGTCTTCGGGCGGTGATCCTGATAGAAGTCTGGCGTTGGGCGGTGGTACGACGGAAGTTCGGACATCATGTGGTGGTCCCAGTGGTCCGGTGGAAATCCGGGCGGTGGTCGAGGAGGCAAGAGCAATCTCCAATATCTATCTTTTTTCCTTAGCCTACGGGGTCCCTTTTCACGAAGAAGAAGGGGTCTATATATAGATTTCCAAGAGTAGCATGACCAATAAATAGGAGGAAGATCAACGGTAAATGTAGAGTGGTTTGGATGGATGATCAATATTGAATCCTTTGATTGTAGTCCATTCTCTAGACATTTGAATGTCTTAATAATGTCGGAATTTCATGATCTTGTGCTCATTGGATTTTTCTTGTTGAGCTGCTCAATTCGAATATAGGCATGTCATGTTTGGAAACCGTTTGGTAATCCAAATTGTGATTTGAACCTTCCAACTACGCTTCGGGTCCTTGATTTGGACTCATTTGGACTCGGATTGGGTCGAATTTGGTGTCGTTGGGTTCGTATTCTTGAGACGTTCAGTTCGACTGTAAGTTTGCTAAAACTGGAGTTCGGATGATTCCAATTTTAATTTCAAAAATTTTCAACTTGATTTTGCCTCAAGATTCTTTTCCGATCTTTAAATTTTTTTGATGTATCAATAAATGATACGATTTATTTATTAGATTTTTTTTTTTGATAAAATATTCATTATTTTACGCATTCTTTTTCATAAAAGGCTTACTTTTGGATAGTTTTATTATTATTTTCTCTTGAAGTTTTTTAGTACAAAATTTTTTTAAAATAGTGAAAAAATAATTGTCAAAAGTTGTCCCAAATTAAGCTTAAAGATTATGAGTGTGCTGTGTAAATGGCCATACTTTTTTGTACTTATTTTTCTAACATAACTATTTTTCTTTTGTGCTCATGATTTTTTATCTGTCTAAAATTTTTTACACAAATTTAAGGTTTTATTGATTAATATTTTTTTTACTTATTTTATTTTTATCATTGCAATATATTTATGAGCCATTACAAAAGCCCTAAAAAAATTAAAACTCTTAGTATAAAGAGGTTTTTTTGTAATACCCCTGTGAATTTTATTTTGTATCCCCAACAGACCTTTTATTCACGCAATGTGCCCCTCAAAAAATCGGAAAGCCTCTTGGCCTCCCGTTATTTTCATCCAATTATGTTGAACTTTTCTAACACTAATAAACAAGTCTGTGACGTTTATGTGCAAAAAAAAAAATATTTTTACACCATTTTGTATTTTTTTTTAAATAAATTTGTCACTTGACCCTTCTGAAAACCAGTCTTTTGACATTGAACGTTTGAATTTATTAATCTCGCTTCCCCTCTTTTGTATTTCATCTCTTCACAAAAAGAAATGACCAATAATAGAAATGAACAATATAGTGGAATCTCACTATGAAAATAGTTACTTCACAACTCTGTCGAGTTAAATCTTTAGCTAAGTTTACTTCACAACATATAAAACACTTCCTGTGAGTTTCGTTTTATTCATGTTTTTTATCTATCAGAAATGTCTTATGAATGCAATATATCATCAGCAACCTATTTATTTTTTTTATTTTTTTATCAGAAAATTTTATTAATAATAAAAAAAAAAGAAAGGAGTACAATGTAACCAGACCAACACATGTGACACAAACAGTAGAGACCCAAAACAAATACTATAGAACCAAAACAAAAAATCAAAGCAAAATAATCAACTCGGGGACTCAGGAATGGAGGCCCCCAGCACCAGCCAAACAGCAATGCACGGACCATTCATAGGTGACAATAAACGATTTCAATCCATCCAACCCTACAGACAAACAGCGGTAGGGGCCTCCTCATCATTATCCATTACACCTTCGAAAATCATGGACGAACTTGGTCGAGCCAAATCACAAACCTTAAATCTTTTTTTTCCTTTCCTTCTTAGCCTATTATCGATCACAGGACGGTTCTGCTCAACATCATGAACATCAGTATCATCCTCACTAGAAGGGGAAGAGAGTGAGTTATCTAAAATCAACCAATCATTCTGAACCAAAACATAGTATTTCATAGAGTTAGCCACATGCTTTTTAAGCTCACTGTTAGACATAATCGAAATAGGAATATCGACAAAGTTAGCATTGCCCACACGCCCTTCAAATGAATGTAAAACATGTTGATCAACAATCCCAGCAAGTACCTCAGCCAAAGCATATTTAACCGAAGAGGAGCCAGCATCTTGAATAACAGGGCTCAAAGGAGACAGGACAAGACAACATAAGCAGGAAACTCACTAATAGGAGAAACATAAGAACCAAACAGCTCACCGACCGCAGAGGGTATCTCAGCCATAGGCAAACCGCACCGGGCAGGCATAGAATTCACACAAGACAACATGGGGATAGAATTAACCTTACAATTTACAGCACCACCATCACTAATACAAAGCCTAGAGGCAAGTGGAACATACTCAACCCCAACCACAGAATCCACCGGAGCTAATTTAGTAATATGAATAGCATGTGAAACACAAATAGTATGAGCAGACACAGGGACAACAGGAGAAAGTTCAGGATTAGATGCAGGCTCAGGCTCAGGCTCAGGCTCAATCACAGCCACACACTGAATACCTTCAATCACATGTGACATGGAACCAATAGCTGGGCCATCACCCTTAATCGACAAACCCAAAGGTTTAAGAGCAAACACATCCCCCAAAGCACCATCATCAACATTATCCACATCAACATAAATATTCTTAACAAAAAAAGAAGGCATCGAAGAAAAAACCGAATTGTGAACAGAAGGAGAAGAACGACAATCACCCTGTTTGTGCCCAATGGACTTACACAGCTCACAAAAAGGGGGAAACAACTCCATTTGAACATGTTGAACATAACCCAAATGCTCAGACCCCAGCCAAACTTTATCAGGGTAGAGTTTCGTAATGTCTAATTCCATCAGCATGCGTCAATGAAGGTCGCGAGCCAACAGATGTGGCAGAATCAATTTTAAGGGGGTGACCAAATAAAGAACCCAACGCATGAAGGATTTTGAGAGCGAAAAGGTGTGGTCGAAGGTTAGGGAAAGAGACCCAGATGGGGATAATCAGAGATTCCACACCGATATCAAGGGTAGGCAACAATTTAGTAATTTTCATGTAACAATTGAACACTAGGTATGAACGATGGCAAAAAAATCCTACTATAATCCATATTATTAGACAATTTAATCAACACATGAGACACATCCAGTAAGGTAACCAAAAACTCAGCCAAAAGATTAAGATTAAAGAAAAAGCGATACATATAATCTAAACTATGGCGGCGAGAGGGAAAAAACCCATCAGAGCAAATTGAAAAGAGGAGGCTAAAGAAGCGATCTCCTCCTCAGAGATCCAAACAGCATGTAAACCACGAAAAGAGCTCGTTTTGAGAGGCGAAAAATGAACATCTGACGCAATATCAGATAAAACATCCAAAAAAGAACGAGACTTCTTAGATCCATCTAAAAAACCAGGATCCAAGAACCGATTAGAGGCCATGCCAGCCACTCAGCAAAAACAGAAAACACGACAAAAAAAAAGTGACCAAGGTAGAAGGAACTTCCTTGCAAACAGAGAAAAACACGAAGCATGAAGAGCGCCCGAAGAAAATCGGCCGAAGCGGGGAGGGAGGCCCACGCACCGAAGAGACCCAAGCACGCGCCGGAGAGACCCAAACCCTAAGCAAGGTACGCTTATTATATCATCAGCAACCTATGTATTTGATTTTAAACAAGTTATTTAAAAAGTAAATGTACTTGAGAATTAAAATTATGTTTTCATTAAATTAGAGTCATTTATTATAATTTTTTTTATCAATCATAGTTATTCACCATATCATGATTTTTGTGAAAATTTTATGCATCATATATTTAGTTTCTTTGATGAACATCCTAGGATTCGTATTTAGTTTTTTTTCCCCCTTTGAATCCACTTAACAAGTTCATAGTTCTTTTGTGAGTCACTTAGATCCAAATTAATGGCACTAATTTCATATAAATAGTATGCATGTAGCTTCCTATTCCTCTTTTAGGGCATTTCGAACCGAAAATCTCATTTTTCACTCCAAAGTGCAGTGAAACTCAAAAATATTATGATTCATCTCCAATCGAACTCCAAATGCAGCTTCTACGGCAAATTACGTTGATACACAAAAATCACGTTGGTGAACAATGCAACGCTAATATTAGTGTCACAATGTTCACCCTCCACCCATTAACGTTTTTTTGGTCATTCGAATGCAGCAAACCAACTACGTACGCCATACAGTGGTTTGGAGTTCGGTTGGAGATGCCCTTAGGTGCTCAAATAAGACTAATTCACTCTTAAAATCCTTTTGACCACATTATTATAAGATACTATATTGTGAAACTCATTAAAAAATCTAATCTTAGCATATGAAATAGGGTCATATGGGTAAAAAAATCCATGAATATTAAAGCCTATATAATGGATTTTCCCTCTCCATTTTCATCATCATTGGTCATGATGACCACTTTCTTAGCATTTAGCTTTGCACACTCTTTATTCTATGGAAGCTGATTTTGAGTGCTCTTACTCTTATTGTTTAGGAAAGATAAATTTTATTTGATGACTTACTTTAATTGCTAGACATATTTTGTTAGATCATTCCATTGAAATTTTGAAATCAGTAAAAAAGAAATTAATTATTTTCTTCATATTCATAAAGAGAGAGAGAAATAGAGAGTGTAAGGTCACTCCTATATTAATTGATACATCTTTCCCAAGACTATTGAAAGATTGGGACATTCATGATGAAATTGAATGCCACATTCGATCTGTAACCGAATCATGAACTTGTTGGGAATATGAATTTCTCCAACTTGATATTTGATCTACTCAACATAATTATGGAAGATACAAAAAATATTTAATTGGATGATATTTTATAATAATAGTAGAAATAATAATAATAATACTATATATTGTTGGATAAAATCATTTTGTGCCGAACGTCGTCCAGAGACCAACCAGAATGCGCCACATCACCCTTGTGCTCAGTGCCGCAGCTCGATACCACTCAATACTGTAGACGTAGCGCATTCTGGTTGGTCTCTGAACGAAATGTCGCGTCCGTTCTCTGCACAAAATAATTTCTCCTACATTTAACACCTGCTTTCTTAGCAATGATAGAAAGATTTTTTACTCCTTCCATTTATTATTGATTGATAGTTGCAAGAACCTCAAAATAATAATAATAATAATAATAAATAATCAAAAAAATAGTTGCAAGAACCTCAATCTTCTTTGGGTTTCTCTATTGTTCTAAAAAAATAATGCTATCATAAATCATAATCCATAAAAGATAGGTTGATATTCAATTTTATTTTAGTCTTATATTGTAAATATTTGAATATCAAAATATCTTGATATATTATAAAAAAATAATAAACCAAGATATTTTGACTCCATATTTGATCACCATGAGCTTTAAAACTTTAAATTACTGTGAGAGAAATGCAACATAAATGATTTCTATAATAAAATTCAGCTTTGTTTTTCAGAACTTTTATTAGGTCCGGTGTAAGTCCGTAGAGGAACGTCTAGTCGGAGGTAAAATCCCACCAAAAAACTCGGCATTTGCTCGGTATTGCTAGGTATTATTTGATAATAACGAGGAATATCGCTCTGTGAAGACCAATACCGAGTTATACCGAGCTATACCGAGCAATACCGAGTTGTATCGAGTTTTTTCTAGGAAAAACTCGGTACAACTTTTGTATAACTCGGTATAGCTCGGTATAACTCGGTATTGCTTTTGTATAACTATTGAATATATTTAAAAATTAAAATTTTGTATGAAATATTTACATTATATTAATCTCTAAATAAATTTAAGAATTTTAAATCATTTTAATATGATTTATAATATTTGAGCTTAATTTTAGAGGGCTTACTGACCATACAAATTATGATATCTATATAGAATATTAAGGAGCACGCCATTAAAATCATGAATATTTAATAAATCCACAACAACATATTATATTGGACGCTTCAACTCTCGCCCAATTTTATATCTTCAGATATAATCCATTACATTTTTATTATCAAACAGATTGCTTTCCATCGTCTAATTATAACACAAAAAATATTTATAAATATTAAGATTTTTTCATCATAATTTTATTTTTGCACTCATTTACATGAAAAAAGTTGGTAGAGTGATTCCATCCAAATTTGTTAAGAAATGACATCAAGCAAGAAATTAATGAAAAGAAGGATCCTACTTTGAATCTTAACAATATCATCAATGGTCGTTAGACAGCGATATCAGTAACTAACAATTACTATTCTCAGCAGTAAAATTGACATAAACAGAGAATAATGTTTCTCCTAAGTTAACAACTTTTGAACTTATATAGCATGGACACAACAACAGCTCGACCATATCAACAAATTAGTTAAGATTTTCCATCAACTAATTAGTTCTAATTAGCTAATTAATTAGCGAAATTTAATTAGCTAAGTTTGGAAGTTGTTAATTTAAACATTGTTAGTGTGCTGTTCTCACATCTTAATTTTCTTTCGAGAGTGTTATTTTGAAGCAGGTGAGCTGTTAATGTTGTTCTTGTTGTTAGTTAGTTTTTAAGTGGAGGTTGTTAAGCATGTAATTAGGTGGTGATTAGATGAAGCTTTTTCTTCCTAACGACGACCATGAAATGTTTCCAAACTTCCATTCTCAAGTTAGGAGTTTCTTAGGGTGGTTCAACAAAGATAATGATGTATTTTTAATATTTCCTAGTTTAGAGTTATATCCAGCCTAAGAATTTGTAATAGAACAAAGTGTTTTTTTTTTTAAGAAAAATAATTTTTATTCCAACAAAGAAAGGAGTACAACATGGACCCAAAAATACTATACACCAAAATACATCAAAAGACAGTAAAAAAAAAATCCTATAGATAAAACAGACAGAGAAAGAGGAAAAATTATTTGGTGCGGAGTGCGCACCGTCCGCACAAGCATTAGGCACCTAGCAGTACCCAGTGGTACCGAGTGCGGGTACAGCTAGGTACCCAATGCTTGTGCGGACGGTTCTCCTCGTCCGCACTCCGCACCTAATAATCTCTCGAGAAAGAGGCAATAAAACGAGTCAACCGTGGGCTCATTTTATAGAACAAATAGTATTTTGTTTGATTTTTATTGTTTTATAAGTGTTTATTTGGGACGGCCGCAGCTTTTTTAAAAAACTATTTGTAAAACTGCTTTGCGGGGGTGGGGGAAGTTTTTTAGAAGTTTCTTTTAAAAAAAATGAAATGATTTTCTAGCTCATAAAATTCTTGAAAATTAGCAAGAAAATAGTAACCAAATAAAATTTTTGTTGTAATTTGAAAAGCAAAGTAATAAGAGGGATAACAATATTATACTTAAAGTTAGAGATTTTACTTTGGAGTTTTTTTGGGAGATTTAGGCAAATTAAGTCAAACTCGCACACAGTACATCACATACATATGTAAGACTCTAACTCAATTCCTCTTAGTTGTTAGCCAAAGCTCCTAACTAATAGACCAAGAAGAGCTGCGTATTTAAGGATTATTTGATTTGCTAAAAAAAAAAATGTATATATATAATATATTTGAAATATTTTAAAAATATTTGATCAAGTAAAACTTCGTAATAGTGGCTACCACTAGCAGCGAGGGGCAGTGGTCGGTGACACCAATGGTTGCTCACATCGTCCAGCAATAGTTGTCGAGACTACGAGTAATTGAACAAACCAAATGTATTTTAGTAGATAATGGCATGGCCAATAGTTTTTAAAAAAAATAGTATAGGGGATTTATATAAAATTCATGAAACCAAAAATGGATTAGTTTTTTTTAAATCTTCGTATTAAACATTAATGCAATATAAAATGAATACTTAATGACAAATGTGATTTGTTAACTGCTTAATTTGCGCTCAAACGGCTATAAGATATGGAGCTAAAGAACTACGCAATCGCAGCTTCATGTCCAACCGTTTCGTAGACTTTAAGATATGGAGCTAAACCGGTTTGCTCTAAACCCCTGATATTTCACATAATTATTTTTCTACCCATAAACAACTAGGCATTTTGCAAAGAAGTGATGTCCGGCTTAGGTAGCTGAATTACGGGATAGTCGATGAGTACGATCCATCCGGACTAAACCTCCAACCATTAATTTTTACAAAAGTAGCTTACTAATTTCAAAATTCGCAGTTAAGGCTAGAATTTATATTCTGTCACGTAATATTGCTCAAATTAAATGGCAAAGTTAATGCTGGGGTATATATGTAAAAGGAAGGATTTTTTTTTGTCAGAATGGCCTTAATTTTTTTGTCTGGATAGACTTTTTGTCACCAATTTTACCGTCAAGAACCGTGCAGAACATGTGGTTCTTCTTCCTTCTGCATATCTACCTTTCCAGGCGAATCGATGATGAATCCAATTTAAAGAGTGATTAGATTCGGATTTTATTTGGGATAGTTTTTTTACTACTTCTTAAAGTAATTTTTTAGTACTGAAAAATTGTTTTAAGAAATATGAAGAAAGTCGTTCCAAACGAAACCTTAGACTATTCAAGTTAGATAATCTTAATGCATTAGATTTGAACGCTGGTTTGTCTAAAATACTTTTATATGTATGACATCAATATCTAGCATCTCATGTAGCGGACAGTTGACACTTATCTTTTTCTTACTGGATCTCTACTCTTATTGGGAGAATGACCATATTGGTCACAATTTGTTGATCAACTTTGTTGCTCCCAATCGAACATCGCACAACATCTTTAAATAAATTTTATATGATACTCGTCCAGATGATTATCATGATCTCTCATTATATTTGGAGAACGATCAAATAAATTGTCTATTATTGCCCAAGTTCTAACATTCAGTGTTGATCATCGCTCAACTTATCAATAACTGACACCCAAATATCGACTAATAATTAACATGTTGTCTCTCAACTTTTTTTTTTTGCTCGCTATCATTGTCCAATTTTTTGTGTTTTTATATTGATATATAATATATGTCGACCATCAAATTTGAGCTAGTCAGATTTTCTTAATTTTTTATTAAAAATTTTATGATTTTTTTATGCAACACTCTGAATTTACATGCATGCATATAAAATTTTTATATAACTCTATTACATTAGACCATCTATATTTTAATTTCTTCATAAATATCTCCAACAATGTCCTTATGCTTTGTAGGTAGTATTTGGTCAGATTGAGCTCTAGCGAAATAAATGAGCCAAAATTAATTTAAATAAAAAAATGAATATAGTCAACTAACTATCAAGCTTGATTTGACCTCAAACAAAATGGAATATCTTCAAATGGATGTTGAGCTTGATTGAGTGGGCTCGGCCCTCTCTAAAAAGAAATCCTCAAATCGCTAATTACAAATCAGCCCCTCCTTTTCCTTAACGTTACTGAAAACGACTTCTCCGCTGAGATATTTCCTGTTAGCCAACCACCGGTCTCCCCGCGCGCCCATTAGTTCTCTCTGCTTTGCTTCCTCCCATCCCAGCTGGACCGCCGTCGCTGCTCTCTCTCTCTCTCTCTCTCTCTGCACTTTTTTTTTCAGAATGGCCTTAATTTTTTTGTCAGGATAGACTTTTTGTCACCAATTTTACCGTCAAGAACCGTGCAGAACATGTGGTTCTTCTTCCTACTGCATATCCGCCTTTCGAGGCGGTGAACAACTAAGGCTTCGTTTGGGACGGTTTTTTTATTGCTTTATAAAATGGAGTTTTAGTACAAAAATAAAAAAATTTTATACTAAGACTCCGTTTTGGAAAGCAATAAAAAAACCATCCAAAACGAAGCCTAAGTAGAACTCTGACCAATTTAAAGAATGATTAGATTCAGGCTTAATTTGGGATGACTTTTTTACTACTTCTTAAAGTAGCCTTCTAGTACTAAAAAGCTGCTTTAAGAAGCATGAAGAAAACCGTTCCAAACAAAACTTTAGATTATTCGAGTTAGAGAATCTTAATGCATTAGATTTGAACGCTCATTTGCCTAAAAATACTATTACATGTATGGCATCAATATCTGGCATCTCCAGACTCCAGCAGCTGACATTTGACATTTATCTTTTTCTTACTTGATCTCTACTCTTATTGGGAGAACGGCCATATTGGTCACAAATTATTGATCAACTTTGTTGCTCCCACTCGAACATCACACAACATTTTTAAATAACTTTTATATGATACTCGTCCACATGATTATCATGATCTCTCATTATATTTGGAGAACGATCAAATAAATTGTCTATTATTGCCCAAGTTCTAACATTCATTGTTGATCACCGCTCAACGCATCAATAATTGACACCCAAATATCGACTAATAATCAACATGTTGTCTCTCAACTTTTTTTTTTTTTGGTTTTTGGCTCTCTATCATTGTCCAATTTTTTGTGTTTTATATTGATCATGGTAAGATACTTGCCAATAAACGATATTCAAAACTTATCTTTTTATTCGGCAATTCTTCCATAATATTAGGTGAATGACAAAGCCAACAACACATTCGTCCGCCATCTTCCATTATTTCATATCAACCATCACCTGATACTCTTCAACTATCTATATAGGTTGTTGGCTAGCCACCAATGTCCAACATATGCCTTCTTTGTCTCTCAATATCCCTTTTTACTACAAAAACAATCATGTCGATCAATTGCTGTTGCTTGACTCTCCGTAAATCCTATCAACCACTGTTAAACACTTGCCTACAATTAACACCCACTAGCTAGCAATGATTATTACTTATCTTCATATCATCATATATGCATCTATTATGAGTATAATCGATTTAGCTGTCCATCATTATTATGCCTTGATGTTCCATATTACTAATTGCTTTATAATTATCATACATTATTCTTTTATATTTATAATCATCGATATCTAATATATGTCTACCATCAAATTTGAGCTTAGTCATATTTTCTTAAATTTTTATTATAAATTTTATGATTTTTTTATGCAACACTCTGAATTTACATGCATGCATATAAAATTTTTATATAACTCTATTACATTAGACCATATATATTTTAATTTCTTCATAAATATCTCCACCAATGTCCTTATGCTTTGTAGGTAGTATTTGGTCAATTTCCCCAAAAAAAAAAAAAGGTAGTATTTGGTCAGATGGAGCTCTAGCGAAATAAATGAGCCAAAATTAATTTAAATAAAAAAAATGAATATAGTCAACTAACTATCAAGCTTGATTTGACCTCAAACAAAATGGAATATCTTCAAATGGATGTTGAGCTTGATTGAGTGGGCTCGGCCCTCTCTAAAAAGAAATCCTCAAATCGCTAATTACAAATCAGCCCCTCCTTTTCCTTAACGTTACTGAAAACGACTTCTCCGCTGAGAAATTTCCTGTTAGCCAACCACCGGTCTCCCCGCGCGCCCATTAGTTCTCTCTGCTTTGCTTCCTCCCATCCCAGCTGGACCGCCGTCGCTGCTCTCTCTCTCTCTCTCTCTCTCTGCACTGCTCTTTCTCGCTCTACACTCCAGTCTCTTTTTATCTCTGCACCGCCACTCGTCTGAACCAACACACTCTCTTTCTCTCTCTCTTTCGCGCTAAATGATTCTTTTTTTCTAGCTTAGCAAAGCAGCAAACTTGATCTGCAGCTAACTATAACTCAATATCCAGAGGTGCACATTAGGGGAGCAGAGGCTAAGAGTTTACGGGATCTCTAGCAGGCGTAATGGTGGCCGCCGTAACTGCCGCTGGATGCGGCAAAGAGCGAGCATTTTCAAATAACCCATCATCGGATCGTGGGTGGCGAGCCTGCAGTGAAGAAAGCAACTCGAGGTATCTGTCATCTTCCAGGATCTCTGCTTCAAAATCCAACCCTTCCTGTTTCTCTACAGTTTCCTCTTCGTCTTCGTCCTCATCATCCTCCTCCACTCCCCAACGCTCTCCTTCTCCGCTTCACACCCCAATGCCTCAAACCCCATCTACTTTGCCCCAAAAACGTGCCCAATCCGTAGATCGACCGCGGACGACTACAAGAAGCCTCTCTGTCTCTTTCCAGGGCGAGTCGTTCGTCTTCCAGACCAGCAAAACCAAGCCCACACCGCGAAAACCCACCTCCGAGTGCCGGAAACCCATTGCATCTTTTACTGGTGTCGAAAATTCCCAGCCAAATGAGCAGCGGATGCGGCGAAATCCGCATGCGACGGCCAGAGAGTCGAATTCGTTAACCAGGAGTTTGGACTGCTCTGTAGATGGAGATAATCCCATATTGTTGACGGTTCGATTGCTGCTTGATGAGACTAATTTGAACATTGGTGATCGATCTCAGTCGCCGGGTTCTGATAGTTTGTCATCGGGGAGCGTTGCGAAAGTGCGGGCCAAGCCCCGTGGTATCTGTGTTCCCGCAAGGTTTCGGCAGGAGAATGGCTGCCCTCGCCCTCATGTTGAAACCCCGCAAAAGCTGATTAATGGAAAGCAGCAGCCATTAGCTAACACCCTGCAACTTCCATCTCCCAAATTTATTCCTTCTACTCCACATGGACCTAAGTCTTGTTCCCCGAGACATGATGGAACTTTGAGGACTAGAAGAAATATCATGGAGAGTTACTCCAATGGTCAAGTAGGCAATGCTCCTTCAATTATAAGCTTTGCTTCTGAAGTGAGGAGAACTAAGAAAGGCGAGAGCCGGATTGAAGATGCTCATATGTTGCGCTTATTTCATAATCGGTATCTGCAATGGCGTTATATTAATGCACGCGCAGAAAATGCATTTTCAACGCATCTGATAAATGCCGAGGTAGGGAGAAACGCTGAGCGTTTGAATTTGATATATTTGTTGATTTCTGTTATCTCTTAATATTTTTTTGAAATTTTGATTTGCTCGAAGACCATCTCCAACCGAATTGCATACCACCATGCCTTCGACCATTCAGTCAATTTGAACTCCAAATCGAACCAAAGTTAGGCGGGTGAACAGTGCGACGTCAATATTGGCGTCGGAGTGTTCACCTACGTCAAAAAATTGGGCTATGGAATTTGCCGAAGAAGCGCGCAAAGAATAGAGAAAATATGGTTCGATTGGGGATGAATTACTGATTTTTGAAGTTTTGCTGCTTTTTAGAGTGAAAAACGAATTTTTTGGTTGGAGATGCCCTAAGTTGCAACTTAGTTAGAATTCTTTATATAATCATCCTATTCATCCATATGTTTGGAAATGATTATCATGTTGAATTTACGTAGGGTCTATTTGGGGCAACTTTTGAACAGCTTTATTTTCAAGAAAGTTTTAATAGATCTGTTTGACCACAATTTTCTTGTCATTTTTTTAATTTTTTTGTCGCCAAATAACTTTTTACAATTAGATCTATTAGAATAAAGTAGCTGTAAGTAAGTTGATATACAACAACTTTCAAAAAAATATATTTTCAACACAATCGTTCTACTACAACTATTTTTAGAAATAGTTGTGGTAGCCCCAAACAGGAAAAATTATTTTGTGCGGACCCCAGATGACATCCGAAGACCAATCAGAACGTGTCACATCACTTTTTTTTCTTGGTACCGCTGTGTACTGGGTGACGTGGCGCGTTCCGATTGGTCTCAGAACTGTCCGGTGTCCATACAGCATAATTTCTCCCCAAACGGACCCTTGGCTTCTAAGGTTATTGTTATATGATATTTATAAATTTGCTCTTTTTTTTAAAAGAAAAGTTTGTAAATTTTCATAATCTAAGGTCTTCATGCTGGTCTATTTCAGAATAATCTATATGATACATGGATAACCATCTCGGAATTACATGAGTTAGCCATGAATAAGCAAATTAAACTAGAAGCACTGATGCAAAACTTGAAGCTGGCTTCCATGCTAAAGGGACAAGTAAGGGTTAATATCCTGATTTTTAGTTAGCTATGCTCATTTTTTTATTGAAGTTGCTCGTTTGCGATTATTATGCCTGTAATTTCTATAGTAATCTATTATGTATTGCTTCATCTTTGACAACACATTGCACCTATGTTTTCTCTTTACATCTTCTTTCATTTTTTTGCAAATATGTTAAATGATCAAAATTTTCATCTGTACATTCAGGTTGCTGTCATGTAAAATGTAGAACATTAATTTGACCTAAGCACAATGAGGGCTAGGTTACATTAAAGCCCTGCAAATAGGTTAGCTTCAAGTAAATCCTAGTATAAACTTTACCTGGTCTAATATTTGGTTAATAGTTGATATTTTTGTTACAATTTTTTTTTTACTAAACCAAATTTATCCTTCTTGTTGCAAGTTTTCATAAGGTCACACATCGCTAGAGTGCTCCATCACAAATATACTTAGCTATGGGGTTTTCTACGAAATTGCACTCATTACACTAAAAAGTGCATCTCATATTTAGAGCTTCCCTTTCAATTATGTCATTTTATTTAACTTTGCTCCCCCTTTTTCTCCTGGAAGCCTACTTGAAGCTGCTCTTTGTTTGGCTTTTATCCGAGCTCTCACTTCAAGCCCTCTTTGAACCTTACTTAAAATTTGGGATTTAAAAAATCTCATAATTTTCACTTGGTTCATACCCAAACCACACGTTGTACTTAAAGAGATATGGCTCTAATACCAATTGTAATGACCAAACCCACAACATATGAGTTATAATACGTTTTGACCCAACATCTCTTTTACTAAATTGAATCTTATGGCTTTAACCTTGTTGGTGTAACTTTCTAAGAGATTTCCCATCTTATGAGCAAACCATCAAGAGCATGCTTAACTATGGTGTTCTCAATAATTCTCAATAATGCTTAACCCATTATGCCAAAATGCACATTACATATTTAGGCTAAACTCTTTGCTTAGATAGCTCGATTATTTTGACTCCTTTTTTAATGAAACATTTAGTTCATTCTTATCCCTCTTTTCTGTTAGAATTTTGTCATCTTAGATACATGATAGAATTTGCTGTTAATTTAAGCCTATGGCTTGGTAACCATCAAGTCTCACATTTGGATTGCCCTCTTCAAATTCATGAAGTCACTGGGAGCTTATAATCAAATATAATTTAGTTAATTCAATGATTTTACAAAAATTATATGACTAAATACAATTGTTCAATGGTTTGGGTCAAACAAGCCTAATTCACTAGTCATGATGCAAGTACGCTGATTCGACACATTCCAATGCTTACAGAGCTCTCCTACAAGAGTGGCCAACTAGATGAGACTCACAACATTACCCTACTTATGTCACCCCAATGTTTAGGATGAGCTTGCTTTGGCCCGCAGCATGGTCCACCATTGAGAGCAGCTAATTTAATTGCATAGGCCACATAAAAGAGGATATATGAGCCTCCCTAGTCCATCATTTGTAAATTCAATTTTGGATCCTTCTGGCGCTTACTAACACTAGTTGGGCAGTGCCATGCCCCGCCTATCATCTATGTCAATAGCAAACCAATCTCCTAAATTATGATAATGACCAGATACACCATTGATTTAAGGGGTTAAATACTTGCAAATAGGCTTACCCAACTTGGTAGGCTTCTAACTCACCTTGGCCCACATGATCCACAAGTAAGAGCCATTAATGCAAATTTCATAAGTTGAAAGGATATGCGGATCTCCCATTACTTTGGGTTTGAGTGCCTTGCCCCATTTTTTTTTCTGACAACCGTACAACATTGGGTGCTTTACACTCGTGTTGGTTGAAGACAAAGAGCAGAGCACTGTGGTGCTCCAAACCCTTGCGTTGCAGTGCTGTCAGTCAAGCCGGAGATAGAGAGTGGAGCGCCGCGATGGTGCTAGTTGGGCTGGGTAGTTTTCGTTCTCGTTTTTCATGCTTAACTTGAAGGTTTCTTCTCTTGGTGTAGGTTAAGTGCGTCTCTTGGTCTATATTGAGTTGAGAATGAAATGTGAAGAGAGGCAAGGAGAGAGTGTGAGAGAAGAGATTTGTACTATCTCTCCCAAATTTTCATAGTGGATTTTTTTGTGTGGTGTGGCTCTATAGTTGTTTCTCGATTTCTGATTTTTTCACATTAAATCCTGGTGTTCTTTCTTTTCTGCTGCATTTTCTCTTTCTTGTTTGTTTCGCTGCGTTGTTTACTTTCCATCACTATTAATACTACATGTTGTTACGGGTGTATACTAGTTTGAAACCATAACACCTTACTTGGGGCCAAGATAATGAAAATTTGATCAATGCTTTAATTAGTTGTCTCCAATAATATCTTCAATTTACATTCCATATGAAGAATGTTGGTGCTCTTACCTCATAGGTTTGGAGATTCACCTTTTTTTTAATGCTTTCCTGAACCAATATAATTATACATAACACAAGATTTGATAACTTTGGTTGGCCTCTAAAGTACTTGCCCAAAAATACTCCATCAGAAGTAAACACAATGTATCACAATGAGGAATGTGATCTCCCTAATCCCACTATATTTTGACAAATACTAGGAAGTTTAAACTATTTGAGAATTACTCAGACAAATATTTCCTTTGCAATTCAGCAAGCCAATATATGCAAAATTCTCGCCACCGACATTTGGCTGTTGTTTGTTGAATCATTTGATATCCTATTGGGATATTGAGTTTTGGCTTGTTCTCTCTGCTCTTATAAGATATAATGATATGTTGTGCTGGGTGATTTGATGCTCAACTGTCAAGCACAGGTCGATGCATGTTTCTTAGTGATTTTTTTATTTCATGATAGAGTTAAAAAATAGGCTCGTGTTTTTAACTCATCTACTAAGTCAAAATACTATGCAATATCTATCAAGCGTTTAGAGATTTTTTGGCTTTGTGGAATTTTATTTGAAGTGGGTTTTTCCTAGAGCACTACCTGATGTGAAGCATATATGGAAATAGAAATTGCGTAGGAGTTAATAACAAGTTGTTAAGCTTTGCTAATTTTAAATTCAATGTTTCACCGAGATTAAATTCTAGGAGTTCACAGTTGTAGTTATGCTTTGGCATGCGATTACAAGAAAGACTAATAGGACAATTTAAAATAACAACAAATTTATAGTAAAGCTAAAGACATAAACAATATAAATCAACCGCTTAACAAATTGAAATTTCACCTTGAGTTTCCTCACTTTCGCTCTCTGAGGTGGTTTTAGTGGAAGAATAATTTTAGCAAACTTAGAGATGCCACCAAAAGACAGAAAACACCTGCAGTATTGCCCAACGAGAAGTTAGCCGGAATGGAAGAAGTTGGTCGATGTCTGATAACTCGCCACTATACGGAGATTTGTTATTCCTCGATGGCAGACGTCAAGGTAAAAATGATTCAGTCAACGTAGTCGTCGATCTCGAAATTGAGGTTGAGAAGGGAGACTAGAGGATATCTACTCTTCCTTGAAGATCATACATGAATCCATGATCGTGCTCGGGATCAGCCATTCATGGGGAAGTAGGCTAAGGTTGGTGTATCTTCTTCCTTGGGAGGTATGTCAAGCAAGGGATAAAGAGAGATGAGGGGTGGGGGGGCTAAGGGTTTCGGTCAAGACTAGGGAGGAGCCGTGGGGTTAGGGATTTAGGTAGTAAGAGGAGTAAAGAGGAGAGGAGGGAATTAATTCCTTGATTAATTATCCTACAATAGAAATTAATTTGAGAGGGAAGGAGGGAGAATTTGAATTCAAATTCAAATTCTATAATTGATGGAGGGATTATGGGGGGGATTGGGTGTTAATTGGGAAATAATTTAAGTGGAGGAGAGAGAGATAGGGGATGGCAGCAAGAAAGGGAGAGAAAGGTGAAAGAGGGGGCCGGTCAAGATAAAGGGGAAGGGGAGATTGTCTACATTCAATGAATTTGTCTTGGTGCAATGAATGTTGGAATTAAAATTAATTCCAAGTTAAATTTAGATTTGGAGAGATTTGGGGGGTTCCTAAATATATTTACTAATTATGAAAGGTTTTGAATTTCAAATATTATTTGAATTCAAATTAATAGACTTTTCATATTAATCATAAGCTATATTAGGAAGGTGTTTAAGAGGCCTTTTGAATTTGAAAATAAGGATTTGTGGATGGGAGGGGCTGGCGGCTTAGCTTTAGCTATTTCGGCCAGCGGTTAGGATGGGTGGTGGAGGTCGGCGGCTAGGGGAATTTAGGTGGAGTTTGGGTTTGGGTTTTGGAAGGCCGGTGATGGGGACTTGTTGATAGCTTGGCCGGTGGGTGTGGGGAAAAGGGGAAGGTTGGTCGGCGGTTGGGGATGGGGAAGGGTGAATAGCCGACGGTATAGGGAGGAGTAAGAGGAAGTAAGAAAATAAAATGAATACGAACTGCGAGCCCATCCTCTACCGGCGGCTAACGGGTGTTGTTTGGTCCTCTCCTAGGGTTTTCTCTTCTCTCAAGAGCTCACAAGAAAACAAAGAACAAAAAGTTGAAATTCTCATTAATCAATCATTAACCTCATACAATAGTGAAGGCCTCTATATATAGGACTTAAAATAAAAGAGAAGCAAAAGACTAAAATGTCCTTTGTGCTAAATCATGAACTAAGCCATCTCAGGGGTACAATGGTAAACCAGAACATAAATAAAATAAAATAGATTAATGCCTCATAAATAAAAACTCTAAATTGTAGATGTCAATCTACGATTCCTCCGATGATAAACGCGTCGAAATCTCATGTTGATGTCCTCATCACTACCACTCCTCTACATACATACCATTGCCATCCAAATTCCTACCAATTCTATTTATCTTGAATGGATAAAATAAGAAGCTTTTGACACTTATTATTTTTCTTGCATCTTTGTAAATCTTCATAAAGAAAGCATATTTATGAGGCAATGACATAGCAGTGACATCAATTCTTTATGGGCATATTGAAGCCTCCTCACCACCATACATGGCCGGCCCCTCTCTCCTCTCTCTCCCCCATTAAGACTCTTTTAATACACCCTTATTTCTTTCCCTCTTAGACTAATTTCAATTTTGAAATTTCAAAACTGAAATTAAGCCCTTCATAATTTGGAAATCTGGATAAAAATTTCAGATTTGTGTTCTTTCCCCTTAGCCTCACCCGCCCCTCTCTCTCCCTCCCCAAACCGTGACCTCCCCTTCTCCCTAGCTCACGGCAAGCTCCCACCTCCCTAGTTCTTATTCCCTATTCAATCCCACCATGCATGACGGATCCGGAACTTGAAGGCGGACTTGTATTCGACGTCTACGGAGACATCCACGTTCTTCGGTCTCCATTCTTCGACGTGGGGTTTGACCACGACGACACCATTGATGGTTACTTGGATCGAATCCTCCCAACCCTTGTGCAAGTCATCGACGGGCAATTTTCAAACTACGACTGGATCATCCACGGGCATCCACCCGCTTCCCCACCTTCCCCGCCGTCGCTTCCCTCGCCATCACTACGGATCGTCTGCGCCGTCTCCCTTGGAGTGATATCGTTTCTCGTTTGGGTCATCTTCCTCCGACAATCCTAGAAGTAGAAGAGTGACTTTGTGCCTCAAGGTGAGACGATTACTTTGTTAACCATCGGATTCTAGTTGACTAATCATATCATTACTTTTGCTTAAGTTGTTATTTTAAGGATCTTGCAAATTTAGTTGTAACGACTTGCCTAAGCATTGTTAACTTCTAAGATCTTGTTTTGATTTGTCAAATTTGAGAAGCATTAAATTACTTTTTCGTTGCTCTAACAAATCTTATTAATTTCTAAGAATGCAATTCCTGGTTTCACATCAGAAGGCCTCTATATATAGGACTTAAAATAAAAGAAAAGCAAAAGACTAAAATGTCCTTTGGGCTACATCATGAACTAAGCCCTCTCATGGGTACAATGGTAAACCAGAACATAAATAAAATAAAATAGATTAATGCCTCATAAATAAAAACTCTAAAGAATAGATGTTGATATATGATTCCTTTGATGATAGACGCGTCGAAATCTCCTACTGATGTCCTCATCACTACCACTCCTCTACATACATACATACTATTGCCATCCAAATTCCTTCCAATTCTATTTATCTTGAAAGGATAAAATAAGAAGCTTTTGACACTTATTATTTTTCTTGCATCTTTGTAAATCTTCATAAAGAAAGCATATTTATGAGGCAATGACATAGCAGTGACATCAATTCTTTATGGGCATATTGATACTGCTTGGCAAACCAACATAAATTTTGAGGGGAGATATCAATGTGATATGCATTATTTACCGCATTAATTACCCTATGTGAATTATTGCTACAAATCTATGAAACGGATTAGTATAGCTGTGAATTTTAAGCTTTTAGGAATATAATTTGTTGCACCTTTATTAGGATAAGTCTGATTGAGCAAATTACTTAATGGGTGTCATGCATGATACCTATTCTCCTCTATGTAATGAATATAACCCACCAGAAGGGAAGTAATTTGTGCAGCTCCTTTTGTTATGGCAGTTTCCAAGACTGCTTGACCTCCTCATCAATTACTTACTGGGGAGAGGGAACAATGGAGAATCCAATGAGACTCGATTTAGATCGATCTGAACCACTCTGTTTTAGGCTAAAATAATTCAAACTAACATGGGTTGTTACACGTAAAATTAAAATAATAAGATAAGTTCTTCCCCAAAGCAAATCAAATGAATGGGAAGCTGGACTTTGTTTATTGTTGTGTACTTGGAGCTTGTGTGGTGTATTCATCAAAGCAAATCTAAAGTAATAATCAATCACTGTAAAGCGATTTAGCCATTTAGGTCCCCTTTGCAATTTCCACTCCCACCCACCATCGGCGTAAGGGGAATATTCCTTTTTTGAAAACTCAGTGGCACAGGATATTCGGCCAAAAACTAGTAATTGTAATTTGTATAATATCCTTTTAGGTATGGGATCCTCTCCAATATTAAGATAGTTCTCATGTCTATTATATCTCCTTGGTTGTACTTGACACTTTATATTCCTTGACTGCTACGCCCTATCAAGGTCAAGTTTCCTTTGTTATTTGCGTTGTGTGCTTCTTATACCCAAAATCTACTGCAAATAGCACTGTGAGCTTCAAATCAGAAATGTATTTCATCTAACTGGCAGCTATTCCGGTGAACCTCACAGTTAATCTAGTAGTAGATTCTTTTGATTTGAGCATTTGTTGAGAATTTTGGATTCATGTCAAATTTAATCTGTTTCTTGATATTTTTGATTGAGCGCTGATTGAGAAACATGTATTCAAGCCAAGAATACTCATTCCTACTGTGAGGAAATAAATATCATCAAGACTTCCGCAAACCACAATTTGATTCACATATCAAAAGAATTGATTTATAGTTTTCCACTACAGCATAAGCTTGCTAAACTGTTAAAATAATACTGTTGAAACCCAACTAACTTCAGGATCTTTCTAAATAATAGCTAATAAGACTTTCAATTAAGTGTTTTAGGTTGCATATAAGAAATTGATATGTCAAATTTACTAATACGAACCCACAAATCACTTAAACGAAAGACCTAGAGATTTCAAATTTGGTTTACCTACAAGTAGAACATAACAAGCAAGCTAATGAAATCAAAATTTTGATAATTAAATAATTATACTAATTATAAATGATAATTATTAAAGTCAGCAACCTAATCTATTTATTTTCTAATTAATTTGAAAAGTTACTTCAATGAACTTTGAACAAGATGACCATGAGATACTTGTCAATCAATCAACCTTTATTTGTTTATCACTTGCAAGCCAATAGCAATAGTTATTGAATGCAAATGCAAGATACATCAAAACTAGATGACCTATTACAAAGAGATCAAATTTCTTGTCTAAATCAACAAACAAGATTGAAATGAAATCCCTAAACAAGAATCAACACTACCTTGCTAGCTAATCTATAGCAAATATATATGCAAAAAGTATGTAAAATCAAAATTAGGCACCAAAGAATCAAGAACACAAGCATATATGTACTTCGGCACATTTGTGCCTATATCCACGGGGAGAAAGATGACTCTTTTTTTTATTAACTTGCACCAACAATTACAATAGCATGAACAAAGATTATATCTAGATTACCTTTTTCATACAAGTAAAGTTCTTGATCTTAAGAATATAAGGAACAAAATCATCTGATCAATCTCTTCTTTCTTTGCTTTTGAAAACCTAAATATCCTTTGATTTTACCGGACTAAATGTCCTTGAGAAGCTTCTAACATGCAATAGAATATACACGCACCTTCCTCCTTTGTTTGCGAGCCTTTCCCCTCTTGTTTTTATGAAGAAGAAACCTTACCTCTCACCGGTTTTACACGCCCAGCTCTCGATTTCGCAAACTCCCACTGCTTTGCACCTGCTCGGTTCACTCTTGTCCTGTTCCTCTCTTTTCTAACAAGCGCTGCTCTCGGTTTGCCTCTACTCCAAACCGAAGGACCCATCTCCTTATAACATGGAAGAAAAAAAAAAAAGAAAATGCAATACAATATGCTACATATAATGCTACACATAAGAGAAGCATTGATTAGTAATAAAACAGGTATTTAAAGTATAACATGCTAGTGTAAATTAATGAAATTAATTACAACTAATATTTGATTCACAAAATTAATTAGCAATTTAATTAACATAAACATATTCCAGAGGAGTTAACACGGCTATAAGTTGCATACCCAACTTTATTCATCTCCACCCAAACTATATTTACCAGTAAAACTTGTTTTCTACATGTTATGAATGCAGATTGCTTACTTAGACGAGTGGTCTACTCTTGATAATGATCATGAAAATTCCTTGAGAGGGGTTATTGAAGCATTAAAGGCCAGCACTCTTCGTCTCCCTGTTATTGGAGGAGCTAAGGTTCGTTCCATCAGATTTTAACTTTTAGCGATTTCAAACTATCTAATAAGAATAAAACAACCATGTTTCTTCTTTACATTAGTTGGATATCCAAGAGGTAAAAGATGCAATCAATTCGACCGTTGGCGTTATGCATGCAATGACAGCTTCCATATCCTCTTTACTATCGAAGGTGAATGCCACCTTTTCATGACTGTTTTAAAATGAAAAAAGAATGTAGAAATTTGCGTTCTCTTTCCATTACAAAGAAGCTCTGAAGTTTAATTAACAAACTCCATCTACAGGTGGAAGGGATAAGTTACCAAGCATCTGAGCTCGCTAAAGCAGCAGCATATGAACGAGCTTTGCTTTACCAATCCAGAGATCTATTGTCAATAGTTGCAGCATTGCATGTAAGTAACACGGTACAAGTCCATCTATTTTGTCAAGTTGGTTCACATTCTTATTAGGTGTTCACTTCGTGGTTGTTTATTTAGATGTACTAAAAAGTGTAGGGTTAAATATAGTAGTCTAGGATTTTCAAGTTTCTGGTTCAAATGCAAAAATAGCTTTTGAGGAATTTGGAAGATCAGTAATAGGTTATTTTAGATGCACCCAAAATTTGCCCAAATTAGACAAATTAGGAATAGACTGCAAGCCACCTTCACTATCCATGCCATCATGTCTCTCGACTTAGGACACTATTAACTCAACTGACATCGCCGCATCGCCGCCAACTTCGTCAAAATCGGGTCACGGGTCGGGTTCGGGTCAAACCCGGAAATGACCCGACGCTGTTCGACTCGACCTGTTTTTGCAAAGGGCTTAGTTTTTCATACCTGAGCCCGACCCGATTCGAGTCCGGGTCAACCTGAACCCGACCCACTTCGGGTATGTTTTACTAAATATTTTGTTATTTAGTTCAATATATTTAAACCTAAATTAAATTAAGTAAGATTTATTTCAATCAATTTAAAAATAAACTAAGCTTAATTCGATTTGGGCAACATGGTTTATTATTTTTTTGGAAATAGCATTTACGTATTTCCTAACAATCTTTTAAAACCCTCCTAAATTAATTAAAAATGGGTCAAACCGGGTTGATTTTGGGTTTCTGAGTTAACCCGAACCCGATTTTACAAACGGGTTGAAATCCCTAACCCAAACCCGACCTAGTTTGGGTTTGGGTTGACCCGAACCAAAAAATTTCGAGTTGGGTTTGGACCGGATTTCGGGTTGTATCAAATACTGACACCCCTACCGTCAACACCGCAAACTCAACAGACTTTATCCCTGCATCTACCTTCTCCATCCCCATCAACCGGCACCATAATCATTGTCAATTTTATTGCCGCGGCTACTCCGTGCTCTAAAAAAAACTTTACGCAAGAATGTAAGCTTAAAAAATATATATATTAATTTTTTATTTTACTTCCATTCAATCACAAAAAATAAAACATCTTACCTTTATTTCACATCCAACCAAACAACTTTAAATATTACAAATACATTGTAACATTTATTATTCTATATACAAATGCAGCCCCTTAAGCAAAACTTTTGATACTTGCAGGTGAAGCTGTGCAGTGTTCAAGGCTATATATTACAACTATCAAGAAAGACAAGCCTTATGCAGCTACAGTAGCTGACAAAGCAGATTAGGGGACATAAATTCTATTGGGAATTCCATACCATAGAGAAAAATGAATTCCATTTCATCATCTCATTAACAAAACCTTCATGTATGATGGACGGCCATCCATTATTCCCAGTGGTAGGTAATTCCCTAAAGAAATTTTGTCCTGATGTTAGCCTTTACTGACACCACAGAGACCTCTTTCCTTATATTACAAGAGATTTGCTTCCTCTGGAGGCAAATACAAGGCATTTCAGTCTGTTCAACAAGAAGATGAGTTCATTTCTCTTTTGCATTGTCTCTTATGTGTGTATTTTTGTTATTATTATTTTTGGTTTATGGTTCTATTTAGTTTGAAGGAATTGAAATGAAAATTGTAAATGAAATGAGTTAAATCATTTTTTATTGAGGAGAAAATGAGACACAATGATGAGTAAATGAAATTTTCTTCATGTCTTTATTAAGGTTGGGTAGAGATTAATATTTTGTATGAAAAGTTTATATTGCTTTAAATAACAAGTGTCAATATATTATGTTGGATATTGGTCCAAGATTTAAGTAATTTTTCTTGTGCACTTGAATGATTTGTATTGCCATTGGTGTAGTATTTTTGTCTATAAATTGAGGCTATATGCTGTATTAGGGTTATGGTTAAGAAATAAATTTTTGAGTTTGCTGCTCTCCCTCTCACCTTACCTCTCTCCCTCCTCTCCCAAGAAGCTCAAGAAGGAAGTGTTTCTTCCTCTCATTGAAGATCCTAACATATTATGTGCAAGTTTTTTCCAAAAAAAACTAAAGATGGATTAGCATAGCTTAAATCTTCAAATAATACGCAACTCATCTTGGTCTGTTGGTTGAGAGCTTTGATTACCAATTAAAAGGTCTTGGGTTAAATCTTGAGTTTGCCTTAATTGCTCTAAATGTCCAAATAAACAAATGAATCTTCAAATAATTGATGTCAAATTTGTCCGAACTAAGGCTTCATTTAGGATGATTTTTTTAATGCTTCTTAAAGTAGCTTTCTAGACTAAAAAAATTGCTTTAAGAAACCGTAAGTAGTCCCAAATGAAACTTAAGCCTCTCTTTTTCGCTCATCAGAAACCTCAAATGGCATTGGTCCAAACATTTCACACAAGTGACAAGTTCATGGAGTCGGGGCGGCTACTCTTATTTAGGACTTTTGAGCGAATTTTTACATTTTTAAGATAATAATCATTGTATTATTTGAATATAATATTTTTGTTTTTTCTTCATATATTTATATAATCATAAATATTTTCATAGAATCAAATACATTAGAGAATGATGGTTAAAAAAATTAGTATCTCAATATTATAAAAATCACAGTAGTTTTTAAAATATATATTTTCCTCAAAAGACAATTTTAGCTGCCTCCAACAAATACTAGGGGAGGTGAGATAAATTTATAAAACAAATATGATAGTTGTTGACTAGTAAAATAAATCTTTTTTATTCTAGAGGGATTTACATGCATAATAAAACTCAAAATTTACCATTTACAATTTTACACATTAAATTCACTGCTTACATCTAGCACCAAAACATCAAAATAGAAAAAAATAATAATAACACTCTCGCTTAAAACACTAATCATGTCAATGCCCTCGCCACTCGTTGCTAACGTCGATAGACTATGCCCTCTCTTGCGATAAATTATTATGTGCATATTCCATATTATTCGGAGGCGAATCACATCGCGCTACGTCATCCGATACACAGCGGGTACTGAGTACCGGTATTCAGCAAATAAGTGACGTAGCACATTTTGATTCACCTTCGGATGGCATCCAAAATCCACACATAATAATTAATCATAACTTGCAAGCGCATCACTCATATACTTGTCGATGCCCTCGCATGGAAGCTTTGCCCCAATTGGACCTATTAATGCTCTTTTCTTGAACTTGCATGTGATTTCCTTAATTGGACCCATTGATGCCTCATCTTATGGAACTTTTTATTAGGTCAGGACACCTAACGTAGCTCTATATTCGGATGCTAATAAAATAGCGCCAAGTGCTCTTACTCTTTACTGCGCGGCCCGACGACCCGGACCCGTTATTGCTATGTATTAGCTGATTTGTGCAGACCGGGGTATTGCTCGGCAATAACGATAAATACTATTTTGTCAAGACCAATAATGAGCAATACCCCGATTTTGCTATGTATTGGTCTTGAAAGAGCGGTATTTCTCGTTATTGCCAAGCAATACTGAGCAATACAGAGCAATACCTAGCAATACACGAACATAACAATACCGGGTTCCGGTCCGGGTCGGGTCGTCGGGCCGCGCGATAAAGAGTAAGAGCACGTGACGACATGCTATTGGAGTCCGGATGTAGAGCTACGTCATGTGTCCTGACCTAATAAAAGTTCCATCTTATGAGCTCTGAGTAGTGGTGACTCACCTATCAAACTTCTTTAGTCCTTAGCAATAAAGAAGAGAGGAAATGCACAGGTGTAGGGCATTGTGACAAATTGCTATATAAAATGAGATTTATAATATTTAGGTATTTTCAAAAAATTCTACACCTAAAATTTTGTTATTTCTATTGATTAGAAAATAATCATAACTATAAAGAATAATATTATAGCACAATTAAAATCTTTAAATAGTATTCTAAATAATCCTTGTAATTTGGTTACATTCTAAAACAGTGAATTTATGCATAATGGTGTATTTTATTGTCTGTTGTTAAGGCATTTTAGTAATTTCTGAAATAAGCTTATTCATATCCATGTTTTTGCAATGTAATAAATTATGTGCTTATATAATTGAATTGTATGATTCGAAGAGTTCTAGGTGGATAGAGAAAGTTCAGTTATGATGCTAAATGTATATTATGGTGTTATATGCATACTTTGTTCTCAAAATTTTTTGAATTTTATTTATTGAGAGACATAAAGGTCTAAATTCTCTAAATTTTGTTTAATATAATGTGCTTGTTTATTTATTTTTCATGCATTGCTATTTGAATTCTTGATACATGCAAATACATTTTTGTTAAGCACATTGATTTATTATATTGCTTTTAGCACTTAATTAATTGTTTTATAATGATTTCATTTGAAAATTTAGATCGGTAAATATTGTCTGTTGAGCTATGTTAGTTTATAGTTATTTTGCCTTTTGTTTTGAGGGTCATAGAAAGGGAAATGGTTAGTTGAGTAGCAGTTTATAGGATATGATTTGAGCATATGTACTTATTTTTTTTAATTTTATACTTTCATAATGCTCTATTTTGTATTCCAGCTTGTAGCCATTTGCTGTAGTGTAATTATTGTATATATATATTTTATGATAAACGAAAGAATAGTTTGTGGATGAGTTTATTTTAGTATCCTTGAGGTTATTAGCACATATGTGGTTTGTGGGTTATTTTTAAATAGTTTTCCAAAATTCATCTTTTGCAAATGAATATATTTAACGTAATTTAGATGTTATATATATGAAAAAATGAATAATTATAGAATAGATAAATAAATATAAAATATATACGAATTTAATTAAAAAAAAAGGGAATTATCACCCGGGCCCAGTTCCTCCGCTTTCTGTCCGATATCGAATTACAGCGATGGCTTCGCCGCCGACTTCATCTCTCCATCTCCAACCCTATCCTTCTATAAATATTTCATGGCCTTGGGCCCTCTGCGCTTTCTAAATCGGCGCCTCCTTCTCTTCCATAGCTCTGGCCCATCCCCAAACCTTACCCTAGCTTTTTCCGGCCTGCATCGGATCTCCGGCGAGAAGCCTCGTCGACCTTCCGCCACCACAGCCGAAGCACTGGCGCACAGGATCGGGAAGGCCGTTCGGCGGCCCGGCGCTGCCTCTAAGGCGAGGGTTTATGCCGACGTCAACGTTGCCCGGCCCAAGGAGTACTGGGATTATGAATCTGTTACCGTTCAGTGGGGGTAACGTGGGAGATGGCGATAGAGTTTATCGAGGTTGAGTTTTTGAGATGAAGACTTGGGCTTAGCGTGTATTTTTTGTTTGGTTGCAGGGATCAGGAGGAGTACGAAGTTGTTCGGAAGGTTGGGAGAGGGAAATACAGCGAGGTTTTCGAGGGGGTACACTGCACGGACAGCCAGCCCTGCATTATTAAGATACTAAAGCCCGTGAAGAAGAAGAAGGTGCAGCTTCTTTGTAATTAGGGTTTTACTTTTTCTCTTTATGGTTGCTGTGCTTGCTTCTGGATTAAAGTATTTTTGCCGTATGATTAGTTTTTTTTATTACATTTCGGGCTGTACAAAGTGGGAGTTTATATTTCTCATGACAGATTACTAAAATTTGCCGTATGTTATGAGTTGCCAAAATAATTCGAAACTTATGTTTATTTGGACTGGTGAGTTAATGTAAGAAAAGTTGAATGTTTATGATTTCAAATTCACGCTCAAGGATATGTTGTCAAATATACGCTTACGTAAATAATATTCGTTAGTGCTTGAAGCATAAAATGCAGCTTTTTTGTAATTAGTTTTTTGATATTTTTTCTTTAAGGTTGCTGTTTTTGTAAAAGAACTTCTACTGGCGAAGTTGGATTGATGCATAGCTACAGAACATTCTTATCCTGCAAAACTGTATATTAGCAATTCATAAACAGAAAACAGAGAGGAAGAGAAAACAAATCAGGAATCTCATCTCCTTCATTCCAATGTAACAGTACATAGTATTTATAAGAAGAGATAAAAATAAAATCATTATAGTGTCAGATTGGTTATAAATCATTGGTTATGATAAGATGTATAGTTGGGCATAAATGGTGAGGATTACACAGTAAAAGCAGTGGCGACTGAGAACGTGAGCTGCGACTATTGCTGTCTCTGTGATTCTGTTAACAAGTCCCCGCAAGCTGATGGTGTCGAAGAGACCGTGAGCTTGGCACGAAGAGCAGAAAAATGAAGATATTATCAATTTGGTCCTTAGAGGCGATATGATGAACGATAATTTCCAAATTCTTTATGCAGTTTCTGACAAAGTGATAATTCACCTTTATATGCTTAGTTCGAGCATGGAAGATAGGATTATGAGCATTAGCAATAGCTGAAATGTTATCTCAGAATAGAGGTGGGTTGAGAATTGGGAAACTGAAATTCACTTAATAGGCGTCTGTTAGATCGGTCCAGTGGACCGGTCCAGCCGGTCCACGCGAGACCGGCCGAGACACGAAACGGCGGAAACCTTCCGCCTGGGCGAAGGCCGCGCGAGCCGCTACGCGAGACCGGCCGAGACACGAAACGGCGGAAACCTTCCGCCTGGGCGAAGGCCGCGCGAGCCGCTCAGCTTGCGGGAGCGTTTCAGGAAGGAAATTTGAGGACGTTTATGAGGGAAATTGATTGCAGGGATTGTTTAGGGAATTCCTTTTGAATTGTATGCATTAAATAGTGGATTTTTCTAGGGTTTGAGCATCTTGAATTTGGTTGAAATTTGAGATCTCTTAGATTTAGGTTTTCTTTGGGCTCTTGGCGTTGCCAGAGATTTGGGAGAGAACGATCCTCCTCTCGAATTGAGGATCAATTGTATCTTGCTATTTTATTCATCGACTAGTGGAATACAAGCTTTTCTTTGAGTTTTCTCTCAGATTTCCTTGTGGTTTTGCTGTTTTTCTGCTGTAAACAGCAGATTTCTGCTGTTCTCCTGCTGTGGACAGCAGCTTTGCTGTGAATGTTCGCCGATTTTGGTTAGGTTACTTGCGAACTCAAGTATTTCCTATCAGCGTCGTAGCCATATAATATCAGTTGTGGCTATGGCGGTAGCCAAAGCCCGATATTCTGCTTCGGTTGAGGAATTGGCAAGAGTAGACTGCTTTTTAACACACCAAGAGAGAAGAGTGTTTCTAAAAAATACACAATAACTTGTTGCAGACTTTCTATCAAATGGATCACCAGCCCAATCAGAATCAGTTTAAGCTCACAAATGAGAAGGATCAGAGTTTAAAGGCAATCCATAATCTAATGTTCCTTGTATATATCGAGGAAAGTGTTTGAGAGATTGAAAATGATTGAGCAATAGTTTATGCATGAATTAACACATAACTTGTTGACAACAAATGAAATGTCAAGATGAGTTATAGTTAAATATTGTAAGGAGCCAACTAGATGTCTATAAAGTTCAAGCTTGTCAAACAAGGAAGCTAAAGATGAATCCTTGAAAGCTTTAAGGAGAAAGGGACTACCAACAGGCTTACAATTCTCAATGCTGGCGTGATGAAGGAGTTATTTGGCATATCAATTTTGGTGTATATGCAAGCATATAGCTGTCAACTTGGCTTAAATACTAAAAAATGAGATAATTTGCCAACATTGTGGAACTGAAAATACTGTGTAAAGTTGGTGAGTAATGTTGTAAAGACAGAAGCATTTCTACCAGTCAAAAGGATGTCATCAACATACACCAGTAGGTACATAAGAGTCGAATTGTGATTGTAAATAAGCAAAGAAAGATCTACAACACTATGCTGAAAATCAAGAGTTTGCAAGTGACGCATGAGCTTAGCGAATCCCTGGTGAGGTGATTGCTTGAGACCATATTTAACCTTATGGAGACGACATACAAAGTGAGAATATTGAGGATCTTTAAAACCTTGCGATTGTTGCATAGATTGTTTTAGCCAAGTCTTCATGTAAAAAAGCATTGGGAATATCCAATTGTGCGATAAACCATTGGTGATGAACGCCAAAAGTTATAAAGATGCGAAATAAAGATGCGAATGGTAGGTAATTTGGTAACTAGACTAAAGGTCTCAGTATAATCGATGCCATATTATTGAGTGTAATCATGTGCAACCAAGTGAGCTTTATAATGGGCAACATAACCTCTGAATGAAATTTGATTTTATAAATCCATTTGCAGCCTAAAATATTTTGATTAGACATCGGGGGAATCAGGACCCAAGTACCCTGAGATTGAAGAGCTTGAAACTCATGAGATATTTATCCATGCCAGCAAGCATGTTTAACCACAATATAATAGCATGTAAGATTATTTACAGATAAAATTTGATGCTGTGATGTAAAAATCTGATTGGGTTTTAAGGATCTTGTCTGAAGCCGTGTCACCATAGGATGAGGATGTTAATGTTGATGTGGAGGAGAAGAAGACGGTAAGATAACTAATGGTGTGCAGGAATTTGGCACTGGGACGGGCTGAGCAGTAAAGCTAGTAGAATTTTTTAGTAGATATTTAAGACTGAGAGAATACCGGAGTCACATTTGGTAAGGAGGGAGAAGATTTGAAAGTATGTTATAAGGTAGATGATGGGTAAGGAACAAGTGCTATAGGAGGAATGTTAAGCTCAGTGGAGTTATGTAATGAATTAGATGAATAGGGGGAGGCAAAGGGGAAGATTTGCTCATGAAATTGAACATGGCGGGAAACAAGCGTTTTATGTTGTTGGGGGTGATAATAGTAGTAACCCTTATGCGTGGAGCTATAGCCAAGAAAGGCACAATAGGCTAATTTTTGAGAGATTTTATGTGAAGCATACGGTTGGAGCCACAAATAGCAAAGACAACATAAAACCTTTAGATGAGAATAAGTGGAAGGATAATTATATCTCCATTGATAAGGAGAAACAGATCTTGTTATGGAAGATGGAATGTGATTTATAAGATAAGTGGCAATAAGAACATCATCAAACCAAAAGGAAGATGGCAACTGAGCTTGAAGAAGAAGAGTGCAGTCGGTTTCAACAAATTGACAGTTTTTGCATTCCTTGAGGCCATTTTGTTATGGAATATTAGGGCAACTAAATTGGTGTATGATTCCAGCTTGAGCCAAAAATTTTTTGAAAGGGGGAGCTAGAATACTCACCTCCACCATTATAATGAAAAATTAGGATGGGTTTAGCAAATTGTGTATCCACCATGGTTTTGAATAAAATAAATTTAGAAAATGTTTCAGATTTTTATGTCATACGACACACCCAACAAAATCAAGAGAATTCATCAAGAAACAAAACAATGATATCCATTAAAAGATGAAACCGAGGAAGGGATACATCAGAGAGAACAAGTTTAAAAGGCGAAGTACATCTGTAGTTGAAAGTTGAAACATAAAAAGACTGTCGATGCTCTTAGCTACTTGTCACAAATGACAAATAGCGTTGTGAGCTGAAATACATAAAGCCGGAACTTGTTTAGCTATTGTAGATAAAACAGCTTGATGAGGATGTCCTAAATGACAATGCCAAATATTTGTGAAAGTGGAGGTGGAAATAAGAGTTGCAACAGTAGTGGTAGATGAAGAAGTCGAAGGCAGCACTTGAAGTGGATAAAGATCATCACAGCAAGGTCCTGAAAGAATCATGTGATTTGTCTTTAGATCCTTGATATGATAACCATGAGAATTAAACGAAGTAGAATAACAATTATCAGCTATTAACCGATGGACTAAAAGAAGATTATGAGAAATATTGGAAATATGAAGTAGAGGAGATAGGGGGAGTGGGTAAAAGATCTTGACCAGTATGCAAAATGGGTAGAGATTGACCATTGCCAACTATAATGTGCTGCTGTCCAGTATAAGGCTGAGGATAAATCAGATGCGTCGAGTCACCGGTTAATGAGATGTCGCTCCAAATTCCTAGAACCAATCAGCAGATTGAGTATTAGAATTAGTTGATTCAGCTAGCAATGCTTAAGATGAATTGCTGTTATAATTTAGATTTGTGTGTTGCCAGCACTTAAGAGCAGAGTTGCCTATTTTTCCACAGATACGACATTCAATCCTAGTAGTAATGTAGCGGCCCTTGGTAGTGGAGGAAGACTGCCAGTTGGAAGCAGGATGCTGAGCAAAAAATTTCAAAGACCTCTCTCGTTGCCAAAAAAGGGTGGACGAACATCACCCCTACCAAGAGAGGCAGTGAGGTCGACTGAAGGTTCTTAAATCTGAATGGATTGAAGTTTTCGAGCAACGTCATTCTCTACGTTCATCTCTTTACTGCATAATAAGGAGTAGAAATCATCCAAATGTAGAGGTTGAAGATTAGTTCCTATCGTCATTTTGAATGACTGATAGGAAGAGGGCAGGCCATTAAGGCATTAAGAGTATATAGAACAATATCTTCTGGATCTAAAGCATAGCCAGCTGCCATTATGGTGTCTACTTTCAGCTTAATTTCTGATAAATACTACTGCATAGTTTTGTTATTCATTGAGATATGATGCTACTCATTTTTCAACTGAATTATGCTGGAGTGATTTGTAGATTGAGACTTTTATTAATGATTTGCCATATTTCAACACAAGAATCAAGGTTCATAATATATGTTAAAGGAAACAGAGATTGTGGAAAACAATGTAGCTGTTAGATTTTGATCAACAAGCATCCAAGCAGAATAATGAGGATTAAGAGTAACTTTTCCTGCTGCTGTACTTATCTGACGGGAAGGATGAGCGACAGTGCCATCTAAATAACCTTCAAACCCATTTTCTCTAACTACCTTCAGCACTTGAGACCGCTAAGTGAGATGATTGTCAGCTGTTAGTTGAACAGTGATTACATTTTTATTAGTGCACATTAAACACTTAAGCTTAAGGAGGGATCGTTGCACAGCCAGCCAGAGGATTAACCTTTGTATAGCTACTTGCAGAATTTTCTGAAGTTATGCTGATACCAAAACAAAAAAGATTACCTACTACGGAACAGAGGGAGCCGTTAGGCTTATAAGCTTTGATACCATGCAAAAGAGCTTTTACTGGCGAAGTTTGATTGATGCATAGCTATGGAACATTTTTGTTCTGCAAACCTGTATATTAGCAATTCATAAACAGAAAACAGAGAAGAAGAGAAAGCAAATCAGGAATCTCATCTCCTTCATTCCAATGTAATAGTACACAGTATTTATAAGAAGAGAGATAAAGCTAAAATCATTATAGTGTCAGAATTGGTTATAAATCAGTAAGATAACATGTATAGTTGGAAATAAACAGTAAGGATTAAGCAACAGAAGTAGTGGCGACAGGGAACGTGAGCTGCGGCTGTTGCTACCTCCGTGATTCTGTTAACAGTTTTTGCCCAATACTGTAAAGCAGTTCCATGAACGTATACTTAATTGCTGCTTGGGTTTTGGGTTGTGTGAATTTGGAGTTGAGACTTTTAAAAGAAGTTTGTAAAGTTAGTGAAAGATAAACCAATTACCAATAATTAGAAGCTATTATTCTTATGATTTTAGACCAGTGAAGAGGAAGAGGTGCAACTTTTTTTTTAATAAAAATTTTTATGAATAGGGTCTTGATTTTTTTTTAAGAATGAAGGTGATGCACAAGATTGTGCGAGTTATAGAGGAATTAAGTTAATGTGTCATACTTTAAAACTATGGGAGCGAGTTATGGAGCATAGGTTGCGGCGTGATACTAATGTTTCTCAAAATCAATTTGGATTCATGCCGGGTAGGTCGACTATGGAAGCCATACATTTATTAAGAAGTTTGATGGAGAAATATAGAGAAAATAAAGAGGATCTACATATGATATTTATTGATTTAGAAAAAGCATAGATAAAGTTCCAAGAAGGTTGCTGTTTTTGTAAAAGAACTTCTACTGGCGAAGTTGGATTGATGCATAGCTACAGAACATTCTTATTCTGCAAAACTGTATATTAGCTATTCATAAACAGAAAACAGAGAGGAAGAGAAAACAAATCAGAAATCTCATCTCCTTCATTCCAATGTAATAGTACACAGTATTTATAAGAAGAGAGAGAAACTAAAATCATTATAGTGTCAGAATTGGTTATAAATCAGTAAGATAACATGTATAGTTGGAAATAAACGGTAAGGATTAAGCAACAGAAGTAGTGGAGAAGTAGTGGCGACAGAGAACGTGAGCTGCCACTGTTGCTACCTCCGTGATTCTGTTAACAGTTTTTGCCCAATACTGTAAAGCAGTTCCATGAACGTATTCTTAATTGCTGCTTGGGTTTTGGGTTGTGTGAATTTGGAGTTGAGACCTTTTAAAAGAAGTTTGTAAAGTTAGTGAAAGATAAACCAATTACCAATAATTAGAAGCTATTATTCTTATGATTTTAAACCAGTGAAGAGGAAGAGGTGCAACTTTTTTTTTAATAAATTTTTTTATGAATAGGGTCTTGATTTTTTTTCTTTATGATTGCTGTATTTGCTTATTGGGTATATGAGTTCTGATTCTATTTTCCTAATTGCCACGTACGGTTTGGATCTCATGATTTTGAGTTAAAATAAGTTGGTTAAATTTTTTAGAGGCATTTGTTTATCTGGAGAGGAATTAACTTAGGATAAGTTGCAGCAATGGTTGTGATATCAAACCTATGCTCAAGAATAGTTTTCCAAATGTTTGCTAACATTATTTAGATTTTAAAACTCATGAAGAAGAAGAAGAAGATTCAACTATCGTTTTATTTATTTGTTTATTTTTTGTAATAAGGGTTCTGATTTTCTATGCATGATTGTTATATCTGTTTAACAGACTAAAATAATACATTTATTGCTGTTTACATTTTGGGTTGTATGATTGCGGAGTTGAGACTTAAAACAATTGGTGTTTATTGTTTACCTGGATAACGAGTAAGCTCTGGATAAGCTGTGTCAATGGCTATGATTAGAAATGCATGGTTAATGATAAGATACCCAATGTCTGCTTAAGATTTTAAAGACCATGAAAAGGAAGAAAGTGCTATTTTTTAATTAGGGTTTGATTCTTTATTTATGATTGTCTGTTTTTTTAATGTGGTTATTCAGTTCTGACACCATTCGCCTACTTGCCGCTTGCATTTTGGGTAGCATCTAGTTGGATTTAATACTTTTTAAAAGAACTTAATAAAATTTGTCAAAGGTGAAGAATCAAAGAAATAATTGGAGGTGGTTGTTTTCTTGGAAAATGAGTAGGCTCAGGATAAGTTTTTGAAAATTGTTTTATGATATCAAATGCATTCTTAAGGATAACTTCGCCACTGTACGCTTACATTATTATGATTTAAAGCCCTAAAGAAAAAGAAGAAGACACTTTTTTTTTGTTATTAAGGGTTTTGGTTTTCGTTTTATGGCTGTTGTGTTTATTTATTGTGCCAGAGGAGTTGTAGTATTTGTCGAAGTGCTTCGTGCATTTTGATTAATATAATTTGGCTGCAGAAACTTCCGAACAGTTTAATAGAAATTGTCAAAGTTGAAGAGGATGCAAACTAATTGGAGATTGTTGTTTACTTGCATTAGTGAGTAAGCTCAAGTAAGTTTGGAACAATCATGTTTTGAAATTTATGCTTAAGGAGTCAGGAAGAATACAATTTGCTATTTGCAGGTTACCTTGTGTGCTTTGGACACTTTTCTCAAGTTTTATGGCTAAGAGCATTAGTGGAGTTTGTTCCTCTAATTGTCCATTCTACTAGTACTCATATATGCCCATTTGGATCACTTCTAATAAATATCCTTTCTTTCTCTAAGTATATGTTATAGTACTTCATCATTTTTTTCTCAGAATAAATTTTTTTGCTATCTTTTAATTCAAATTGCAAAGTATAAGCATTAATCACATGCATTCACTGATAATTATCTTTATAGCAATTACTCTATCGCTAATTCTATTCACCTCGACATATTTATCTTTCAACTCTATATCCACTACTATCTTAATTAATTCCTTTCCAATTGCTGACCATTCTAATTTACAATAACTTATAATTTGTCCCAGTGTCTTTGGAAATTTGTCATTGCCATTTATTTTCCTTAAAAAATAATATTAATTATTTCATTCAAAGTCACAGATTATTTTATTTTTTCCATTTAATTCCTCAAATTTCCAAGTTGCAAATCTAATGTTATATTTAGACCTAGACGTGTTTTCATTACAATTGGGCTAAATTAGTACGCCACTTAAGGTGACGTCCTAGCCAAACTTTTACATGTTTTTCATTACAATCGGGTTAGGTTATGGCAAGTTACTTGTGAGTGACGTCTTAGCGCCCCCTTTTGCACTTCTTCCACAATCAAATTAGATAGCTATGCATTACTTTTTGGAATACGGAATACCCTAGTTTTATGAAATATTTAAAATTTTCTATTTGACCCTCCTAAATGTGAGTATTTCTTTCTTCTTCACTTGTTAACATGCAAAACTTAAATGTTCTTGTTAAGGGAACTAAATTCATCTAACACCATACTCATAATTTTTATAACTAAAAGCTATGTCTTTACATCATTTGAATTAGGGAGGTTCTGAATGTTAAAATATTTGATACCAATTTTATCTTTATATTTGATGAATTTGGTTGTTTTTATCTCACACTTTCCTATGAAAGCTTTAAAAATAAAAAGGATATCATCACCCCTTTATGCATGCCAATTTATAAAAAGCGCTTCAAAGCAAGAGAATGCGTCATTGTTAGGTTGAACTACAATTAGATTCATTTGATTATCAAGCCATGGTCTTGGATTTTACAACTTTGCTTTTGGGTTTTTGATTAAATTGCCTTTATTATCTTGCCTTGTCTATTTTTTATTTATAATTAGTACGCACTGCTTTTGTACTCCTTACTCATGCCTCTAGATAGTTTTTTCTAATTGATAATATTGATACAGATAAAGCGGGAGATAAAGATATTGCAGAACCTTTGTGGCGGACCAAATATTATTAAGTTATTGGACATTGTCAGAGATCAACAGTCTAAGACACCCAGTCTCATATTTGAGTATGTCAATAATAATGATTTCAGAGTGCTCTATCCAACTTTAACAGACTACGATACACGATACTACATATATGAACTTTTGAAGGCAAGGCATTTTCACAATCTTCTGCGTTATTATTATTAATTTTTTGTTTTTCTTTTGTCTAGCTACAGAGTGGGAGCTTTATAAATTGAACGAACATTAAACATTGCAATAGATTCCTGTATCCTTACCTATAGAAGTGTTAAAAAATGGAAGTTACAAATTTGAAAAGAAATGTGTGTCAAAGATATGTTTTATGTTATTAAATATTTGAATGATAGAGAATCAGTTAAGTTGCTTCTATTTTGATTTAGAGTTCATTGAGTTTGAATCCTGAAAACACCTCTCTACATATGAGTAAGGTTGTGTACATCCACCATACCCAAACCATGCAATATCTAGAGCCGTGTTTGTGATGGGATTTGATTAGTTTTAAAAGAACTATGTAGTGACTTAAGATTTTACAACCACAGTTGGATTATAAAAACAATCAGGACTAATGGAGATTCTTAGAAAAAAACAATGAAAATGTGTTCCTTGGTGTATGCTATTTGCATAAGACAATTCTATTAATAGATGAGTACTTTGTTGAAATAAGTGAAAATTTAGAATAATGGAGATAGTTTTTAAAGGGGGCATTTAAATTAGTATGATAAAGATTTTGAATAAGCTAGGTTTAAGTATTCTTCAACCTTTATTGGAAAAAACACTGGTACATATGAGGACATATGCCGTTTAATATTATGTTTAATATGAAAAATTTGTTTGAGTTTTTTTGTAATAAGAGAATATTATGGAAGCTTAAATATATTTTTTGTACAACTGCAATGCTGCTTGATAGACTATATGGAGTGTTTGATGATAAAAATGTATCTAATAATCAAGTTGTTTTTTGGAGAAATGGAAATGCTAAGATGGATGCATGATAAAACTTGGAAGGATTGATGACAAATGATTAATGGGAGTATCCTTTTTGAAGTTAAGGTAGTATTTAGTTGTTTGGGCAGATATAATGGAGGTTAGATGTTGCCTTAATTAGAAGAATGATTTAATTCAATGTGGAAAGTTCAGGAAAGGTAATAATAGCCAAAATTTGAGATGTCTCGGAGTCATACCAAAATATTTACACAAAATATAAAGTTAATACGTAACTTACATGGTTAGAATGAATGGAATGATAATTCATTAAGCCTACCTTACATGGTTAGATAAAGGTTGGAAATTCAAATGAAAATTGAAAAGATTTGCTTATTAAAAATTTTTGTAATACATTAGTTTAAACTTTTCCTTTTTTCTTCGAACATTCAAACCTCTGACCTCTATTTTAGAGATTAAAGCCATATCACTAAGTGGTTGGTGCTTTAAACCACAACACAATATGAATATTTAGTGTAATTGAAGAATTCTCATTGTAATGCTTTTTGAAAAAAAAAAATGTAGCCTCTAGCTCTTTTGTCAAATCTGTTGTGTAGGCTTGAGTTAGATTCTTTATGTCAACTTCAGAATTTTTTTTTCTTGGTTCAAAGCTTTGAAATTCATATGGCAATTGAGTTTGGCATATGATTTGAAATTTTATCTTCTTAAGTTTTAATGCACATGAATTTAATTTGGCAAATGTTGTATGTTTTAATTTAATCTGTCCTGTCAGGGTTGTGATTTATTGCAATCGTAATAGCATTTTTTTGTTATTTGCCTCATTTTTTAAACTCGGCTCTTTTACAGATATTCCCTCTCAATATATTTTGTTAATTTGCTTATATTTAGATCAAATTTAAGAATCATAGTCTTTTTTTATGCTTCAAGGAACTTGATATTTCTCCATGAATTTTCATTATTTATTGTATTTATTCCCATCCCCACATAGTGGGATAAAGGCTTGATGTTGTTATTGTTGTATTGTATTTGTTTTCATATTCAATTCTTCAAATAGCGATTTCAATATAATTTGATAAAAGTGTTGGGATAGTCTCTCAATGTATGGTAATTAGACATACAAATTTGTTTAATTAAATTCAAGTAGTTTTGAAGTACTTTTTGAAGAGTGGAAGGCTGTAGTCACATCGTTGATGAACCTTTAGAGTTGATATGAATGTAGGAGTCATGCATTTTTATCATATTCTTTTATATATTAAAATTTTATAGTATGAATTTGTTAGACCGGCCCAGCCAGTCCGCACGGGACCGGCAATTCGAGAACAGGCGGGATCTCCACCTCTTGCGGAGATCGGGCGGGCCGACCGCTCAAACGGAGCTTTTTAGGAAGGATTTTTGGGGGGTTTAAGAGAGAAATTTGAATGTAGGGACTGTTTAGGGAATTCCTTTTGTTTTGTATGCATTAAATAGTTGATTTTCCTAGGGTTTGGGTATCTTGAATTTGGCTGAAATTTGAGATCTCTTAGATTTAGGTTTTCTTTGGGCTCTTAGCGTTGCCAGAGATTTGGGAGAGATCGATCCTCCTCTCAAATTGAGGATCAATTGTATATTGCTATTTTATTCATCGTCTAGTGGAATACAAATCTTGCTTTGAGTTTTCTTTCAAATTTCCTTTGAAATACTGCTGCTAAACTTCTGTCAGCAGTTTTGCTGTGTTTTCATGCTGTGGACAGCAGTCCAGTCACTGTTCTCGTTGTTTTTCAGAAGATCTACAAATGTTTCCTATCAAATTGGTATCAGAGCATCATTTTTGGGGCTTTTGGCGGCTGAAATCCTGAAATTTCAGCGGGATTTTCGTTTCCGGAAAAAGATCTTTGTGATTCTTGGGAAGAACGATGGCCGGGAAGAAGGTAGAAGTCTTGGAAGGTGAAATCGGACAATTGAAATCCGATTTGGAGGGAAGATTTTTCGATTTTCAAAATCAAATCACCTCCAACAATGAAAGGTTGGAGGGGAAGTTCACCGTGATGGAAGAAATGATGAAGAAATTACTTGAAATGAAGACCAATCCGGCGACATCGGAAGTACGAGAGACCATCGACGGTCATGGCATGGGAGGAAATCCGAACCCATTACGGGGTAGGAGGAATTCGGAGGTGGAGATCCTGGAGGAGGAGAATGACATGCTCCCTCTAGAACCGCTTTCTAGAGAAGAGATAAGTAGGGGATACGACAAACGGGAGGCTGATTTTGTCGGAAGAAGAGAAGAATTTCATCGCCCAACTGCTGAATTTGAGAGAATCCAGCGTTGAGGTGCGGATGTTGATGGGAGAAGGGAGGAATTTCATTGCCAAGGTGCCGAATTTTAAAGAGTTCAGCGTCGAGGGGCTGATTTTGAAGGAAGAAGGGAGGAACTTCATAGTCGAGGTGCTGAATTTGAAGGAATTCAGCGTTGAGGTGATGATTTTGAAGGGAGAAGAGGAGAATATGAAGAAGGGTTCGGGTATAATCGCCGGAGGGAAGATCGTGACAGTTGGGTAGCACCTCATCTTCGAGGGATGGGAGATTATGGAGGATTCAGGGGACACGGAGGAGACCCACGGGTGAGGAAGTTGAAGATGCCCGTCTTTGAGGGCGAAGATAGCCATGGCTGGATCTACAAGGTGGAGCGTTACTTCGCTGTCAACGGGCTGACATAGGAAGAGAAGCTGACGGCGGTAGGAGGAAAAGCCTTAGCATGGTATCAGTGGCGTGACAGGAGGGAGCCCATCCAGAGCTGGAGAGAGTTCAAAGATTGCTTATTGGAGCGTTTTCGAGCCGATGGGGAAGGAGACTTCTATGAGCAATTCTTTGCCTTCACTCAGGAGTGGACTGTGGCAGATTATCGGGACAGGTTTGAGTACTTGGCTAGCCGATTAGATCACATTTCAGAGTCCGCCCTGGAAGGTAATTTCATGAAGGGGCTTAAACCTGAGATACAAACAGCAGTCAAGATGCTGGAGCCGAGGAACCTAGGGAAGGCTATGGAGCTTGTGCAGTTGGTGGAAGATCATAAGAAATCAGAAAAAGGGGCTCGAGGAAACTATTCAGGGGGATCTTATGGGATGACGACCACTCTTCTAGCATCCAAGCGGTTTGCATCAAGCAACATTAATGAGACCACCAGGGAGAAGCCAGTAGGAGGGAGTGGGAAAAATTTCAAGAGGCTGACAGAGAAGGAGATGCAGGATAAGAGGACAAAGGGTGATGCATTTAGATTTTTGCTTAATTTTTTGTTATGAACAATATTAGTTTTATTTTCTGTTTTTTT